>NW_009699668.1:0-13659 GCF_000703405.1 Apaloderma vittatum
GGAAGCATGGAAACCACCCAGTGCTTCAGATTTAACACAAAGGTTCAGCCTATTTATACAATTCTTATGCAAAATTCTGATCTTAAACATATTTTAACATAAACATACATACAATGCCCATGATTAATTTTGACCTTTATAATGATTGGTTCAGCTTCTATTAATATTAATATATCTTATTTCCATACAATTGTTGGTCGTTTTGGTGAGACCACATTTGATCACAAAGCACACAAGAGATAGGGAGGCATGCCCGCGTATATTGATCTAAGTGAAATATACTGTTATTATTAAGGTGCAGTTACAGTGCTACAGATCTGGCTTTGCTAAGTACGAAACATTCCCTGCCAGTTCTACCACTTGTACCAGCTCTAATTCTAGCCATTTTCATAAGGCCTGCATCTGTGATTTCTTAGCATAAGTGAGGTTTTGTGTATTTCTTATCCTTATCAACAAACTAATTTAAATAGCTATTAGTATTCATTAAGCAATTAGCTTTTTAAAACTTAAATTTGACTGCAACACTTTCATGGTGAAACAAATCTCATTCAGCCATCAGAACATCATTTTGCGATATTGATAGTTATTATTAATTCCTAATGACACTGCCTTAGTGAAACCTCTGCAGTGGTTTCAGGAAAAGTAGATTAAATGGTTAGGGAAGGAGAGATACACAAATGCTCTAAATTATTTGAGCTGCAGGTACAGCCTAGGACAGGCACGGAAATTTAAACTTGAAATTATGGCTTTATTCTTATTGACCAGTGTGAAAAGTAAGTTACCTTAGTGTGAGAGAAATACTTACTAATGAACGTCAAAGACTTTGCATTTGTGACTGGTCCAAACCAGATTGTGCAGCATAGCACCCACATAGCTGTGCAGTTTTTGTTATGAAATAAAAGATGGAGAACAGTGAACTAGTGCTTTAAATCACTACTCTCACACACAGATGTCCCTGACAACCAATGTTTTATAAAGGCTCCAGTTTTTGCATTCAAGAGAAGACATACTGAATTTGACAGCCACACAATTTCATCCACACATCTGGAAGCACTTGAAGCATGCATTACTCAGCTGTCCCACACTCAGGTCACTGTAGAATTGTTTTCCATCACCTGCATTTGAATTTTTCCATAGCAGTTAAATGCTTACTTTGTTTTCAGACTGTATTTGGAAACGCAATTCACTCACACAATTCTTGTCAACACAGAATACTCATAAGCACATTTCTGGTGACTCGCTTCTGTAAATTTATTCCTTTTTTGCATTATATTTGTGACCTTGTAAACTTAAGACATATTCCATGGTAAAAGAGTCAAAAGCTTGTGGTACTGTATTCTATTTAAAGTAGATGACAGATCAGCTGGGAAAAAAGGACTTGGGGAAACTTAAAATTAAAATCTAAAATCCATAGAAGAAGTAGTATTGTTAGAAACTCTAATGAAGGAACCATATGAAAATGAAATGGCTAATTTAAAGACTAGGAAAAAGATAAAACAATTAAAACATCTCATATGTATGGAAAGGATAGCCAAGAAAAGCAAAAACCAGAAGTTGTAAAGGTACTACTTAGGTAAAATATGAGTAATGCTTGAGCTACTGCTGTCTGAAGGAAATAGATTCTTTTATATATATATATATATCATCAACTCAGTTTAGAAAGGAAATGCAGTATTATGCTGATGACACCTTCACTGGAGGACATTAGGGAAAAGACTTTTCAAAAACTTTCTGTCTTGGGCTTCTAGCTTGAAAAGTATGTGTGCAAAGGTATGTCTGAATGGTTCTCAAAGCATACCATCAAGTTAGAGAAAAAGTCCCCTCAGGTTCTCAGAGATATGAAGAATGACAGAATGCTTTTAAATTTGTTTTATTGGTACATTGGTAGAAAGCCCCAAAGGAATTTTAACTTGTAATTGTAGGTTCTCTCACTCAGTATTCTGAAGCAAGGTAGAAACATTTCTTTTGCAGTTGGCTGCTGAGCAAGCCACAGCTGCGTTTGTGATGGAAGAATATTTTTCTCTCTAGATAGTCCTAGCTAAGTTTGAATCCGACAGCTGTTCTGAGAATATTCAAAGATGTTAAGAGTTCAACAATAAAAAAATACGTTTCTTACAAAGTCTAACAAATGAAACAGATGATTAAAATAATACTGAGGAGGTTACCAGACTCAATTCAATATTTCCCTTACTTTCAATAGTTTTTCAGACCTCCCTAGCTACTAATAGAAACTCCCTTTGAGGTAGTGACACGCTGAAGTATACACATGCCAAAACTTCTAATGTGGAACACCAGTGCTCTCAGACGCAGGAGGTAAATCATTATGCAAACATTATGTAAATTTTTGAAACAGGCATATCTGTAAGTAGCTAGTAAATTACAGAAATCCAAAACTATAGCAAAAGCTTGTTTTGACAAATTTCAGAGAGAATACTTGAGATCGTGGAGATCTGGGAATGCAATTAGTCTATGCAAATCCTGAACATAGGCTATGTCACAGATGCAATGGACTGTAGCCAAACTACAGGTAAGGTCAACTCTTTTGCAAATTAAAGTCACTGGAGAGAAGAAAGCAATAGATAAATTTTACCATTCAAGTCAGCTGAAATTGTGCAACCATGGAAATTTTTCAGGACTATGCAGACCCATCTCTGGTGTATCCATGGAAAGATGGAAGTAGAAAGAAAGGTTAATTTTTGCCACTTCATCCTCAGGGATTTTTAGAGAGCTGATTTTTTTTCCATAGCATTTCTTGCAGCAATGAATAATAAAATTTAGAATTACCACAACAAACACCATAAGAATAAAAAGAATGGAAGTTTTTAGTTCATAATTATATTCTTTTTGGGAGTGCATTCCTAAATTTAATTTATAGTCTTAAAGGTTTAAGTCCCATTATAAAATGTGATATAAAGTAAGAAACCCATGTCGACCCCAATATATGAACTAAGAAAACAAGAAGGCCAAATCCTTGATGCAGAGAAACCAAAGTATTCCAGAGAATTTACCTCAAAATAGCAATACTGAGAAAAATACTTATACTATTCTAGGTACTGTTCAGTGATGTAGCTGACTGAAAAAATTACAGCTGTAATATAACCTTGTAAATATAATAGAAAGTAAAGAGTCTGAAACCTTCTTAGTTTTCAAATGTTAAGAAATATTTGTAAGTGACTGGCTTCTTATGGCTAAGGGTCCTCAAGATTAAGCTGCTGAATTGGAAGGGTGTGAAGGTCTCGTTGCAGCTGCAGCTGGGAACCTCAGTCTGAGTTTAGTGCCAGAATACCTCTCCAGAGGAGAGCTCATCTCTTACTGTGTAATAGCTAACAAACCCCTGAATTAATAACTACACTGTGAGGGGATGACCTTTATTTATTACTGTGTTTCTGGGCAGCCCAGGGTTAACTTTTACCCTAATGTTCTGAGGGGGAAAAAAAAAAAGTAAATAGGGGGCTGGTTAGCTCTGTCAGTAGAGCATAGCGTTAACAATGCTAAGGTCATGGGTTCAATTCCCGTTCGGTCCCCATGTGTTGCCTGATCTAGTCAAGAGGTGGCGTCCCTGGCGGCGAGGAGGTTGGATTCAAATGATCTCTAAGGTCCCTTCCAGCTTAGGCCATTCTATGATTCTATGATTCAATAGGCCTTAAAGCAGCCCATTAACTGGAATAAGATAAGAAATCCTGAAAAATTGCAAGCCTGAAATGGGATACAAACAGTGTTTATTTTGACAAAAAAAAAATTAATTCATAAACAGAAGCATAAAAAATTGGCATTAAAATTTAGCTTAACAATAAAGATGTTAACAGAATTATAATCAGTAATAACATAATATTGTGTGATCAACTGACATAACAAGGATTCAATGAGTTAATGTGAAATTCAGCATTCAAAGCTAAAAGAATGTTAAAGAATAGCTTTTTATAAGTTTTCCAAGGTGACGACTTCTGCTTGCTGCACACCTTGTTTCCAACAGGTGGTTCGATTGCTGCTGTAGTGATCACTTGCCTAGATTATATATATTTTAATTTTTTTAACAAATAGATAAAATATGTTAACTCATAGTTTAACTTTTTCAAAACACTTCAAAACACATTTTACCTTTGATAACTTTGCCTGTGAAAGTTTAGAGGGATAAATCTAGCAACAAACAAGCTGAGAAAAGAATACTTTAAACTTTATTAAATGGATTTGTCTTTATTAAAGGGATTTGTCTTCATGAGGTGTACTCTCCAACCTTCTAAGTAATCTCCTCTCTTTTTAGATTCTCCCTAGGTGATCATAATTCTCCTAAAAGTGTTGAAATGAGACAAGGACTTGGGCTTTCCATTCCTGGGGACACTAGCACAAAGCCAGCAGTAAGTAACCTCAATTTTTCACTGGTAGTCTCTCTAGTGCTTACGTGCCCAAAGTTATTTATCATGCTGCCCAGAGCCACTGCTCCCCAGACGGTCTCCTCCAAGCTCTGAGCACGCTCTAGTCTTGGACTGAAGATCTATGACTTTTTTTTACCTGTATCAGAGCAAATACTATTTGCTTGTAACCCACTTAGCAAGTGAGCTGTGTCCTTCCTTGAGAAGAATGTTTGACCTGCCACACTCATTTGGAATCTAGGTTCTGCAAAATGAGTTGCATTTAATCATGATGCCAACAAGCAGTAGGAAATTGATGACACACTTTGTTTTCCAGGATCTTGTACAGCTGGATGTAAGTTCAATCTAAGTCAACAAGCCTTGAATAAAAAAGGATGAGAAATTCTTCATTTAAATAAACTCTGCTTCATATTTACTTGGCTTTTTGGTCTTTGTGAATTCCTGAGCCTCGAGAATAATGCTGTAACCCTTTGTGCGCTTAATAATATTACCACTTGAGAACTATAAGCGCTTTCCTCACATATTCCCTTTAGCTTTCCCACGATTACAAAAATAGTTGTCAGCTTCTAATTGAAGAAAAAAAAATTAAATGTTTATTTTCAGAAATAATTGCACATATTTTTCAGATAAGAGAGAAACCTTTGACTGAAGAATAATTTGTTTATTTAGTTAAGCCAGAGTTGTTCTGAGAGTGAATTTAATAGGATATACCTGCAGCAGTTCTGTCTTGAGTCTGTGCATTTTAGCAGTCCATGCACATCTCTTTCTGCCTGACAGTCTTGCAGTGTCTGCTTAGATGAAGTAGATGCTCACTGTTCCTTGTTCCTTTCTTCTTTTTGGCAGAGAGCTCCTGCTTGAAACCTCTATGTTCTTGTGGAGGTTTTTTTGTTGTTTCATTTTTGATTTATTTTGTTGTTTTGTTTTGCTTTTCTCTATAGTTCTCAAGGCCTGGAAACATGTTTTATCAATTGACAATAAAACTAAATAAATGGGTTTCTTCCTTTGATGTGGTAAGAAAGGACTAACCCAAGCTCAATATATTGGAGTGACATCTTTATTCTTGGGTAGCATAGAAGCGCAGTGTATTTCTTTCTAACACAAGTAATCAGCTGGATGAGGTGAATTTCACACAATATTGTTCTCTGCTCCATCTCAGCTTGAGACAAATTCCTGTTACATTTCTTATTGCAGTGCTCAAAGGAAGAATTCTGTATATGAAATCAGTGGTATAAAATAATCATAGAAGGAATCAAACTCCATTATTTTTCACATAATCAAAAAGCAGAGGAAACTCAGAAATAACAGATACCAGAAGGCAACTTTTCTGTGTGGGCTGCAGTTAGATCTCTTCATTACATCCCTGCTTTATTTGCACAGTCACATTTACACAGGTTCTACCTCATGCAGGGCCCAGAAAGGGTAGTACTCACTAATAAGCAACTGCTCTATTCCTGTTTCTTTCTGATTGTTTCACGTGTTTTCTCATGTCTTAGTTACTGATTACTATTAAAACCTCTATAAAATTAGCCCCTGGCCCTTTGCTTAACACCTTTTTTTTTAGGGTGCCCAGAACTAGTGTATTTGTTTCACAGAATTTTTTATTATATAAAATGATAGAACAAAACACAACATCTTTTATATTTGAACTATTAACTAATAGTAATTACCTTTTTTTGCACAGAAACTTTTTGTTAGGGTTTTGTTAGTTTTGCTTTCCATTTCTCACAATTTTAAACTCAATCTCTAGCTCTTTGCCCCTTCTGTACTTGTTTCCTATAACTGACACACCATTCTGTCTCTGATATCCCTCATATAATTCCCATTTTCTCAATTCTCTTAGCACTCAAATCTCTCTTCTGTTGTTTCACCTGACTTTACATCTAGATATCTTTTTTCCCCACTAGCTTCTTGTCTCAGACTAACTTCTAGATTACTCTTTAATCTCTCTGTCATTCTTTGAGTTTCTGCAAGTCTTTCATTAAATCCTGTCCTCAGTTCTATCATCTTTTCTCTTTATTCTTCATCTTCTCTAAATCTATCCTCTTTCAAATTAATTTTCTTTTATCGTCCCTAATTCCTAGTGCTTTCATTCAGTCTCTCCTAATGTCTCCCAAGCATATATGCTCTTTTCTCAAGAAATATATGATCAGCCTGTGGCAGGTGTTTCCTCCCCCAAGCTAAGCTGCTGCTACACGGATTTGAGGGAATCTGCAACCTGAGCTAGTCTACGGAACCTGAGCTGGTCGGGACTCAGTTACACCCAGGAAGTTGGCCATCAGCCAATGAGAAGCCGAGATGGTTATGATTGACCACAGTCATCATTGACTAGTCTTTAAAATGGGGCTCTTGCAGCAGCCATGTTGGAGTTACCTCGTAGCAGTTGGCCTGATGAGGCTGTAAAGTCTCCCCCTTGGTGTAGGGGACCCCTAGGCAAGGTCAACCAGGTGAGCACGGGAACCCCCATCTGGTTAAGGTACCCCCTGGCAAGGTTAAAAGTGAGAACGGGAATTACCCCTTTTTATGGTGCCTTAGTGAGAACAATCAAGACAAGAAAGGGAACCCCCAGCCTGATTGAGGTGAGTGTATGATAATCTGTTTTATCATTCTTTTGTCAAGGGCTAGTGCGTGAGCTTGATCTTTTCCTCAACTGACACCGAACCTTTAAATTTGGAGGAGCTTATATCCTGTAAATAAATTTCAATTTAACTAAGTGCATGAATTTATTCTTCAGATATGGGCACTCTACTCACCTCCTTCTTTACACAGCCTTCTTCCATTCAGCTATATGTTCTGTCTCTACTTGTCTATTGGTTTATTTGGTTTCTGACCTGCATCTTGTCATCTTGTTATTCAAATCAACAGCCTCTTCTTCCTCATATGCTGATGACAAAATGATGGTTGCTGTGAAAACATGGTAGGAACATTACTTTTAGTTGTTTTGACTGCTGCTGGATTCTAGATATTTAAGACCAGAGCACAAAAAGCCATACTTAGATAGGAGGTGAAACCTACTCAGTGTGAGTGAACTCATTCAAATGTATGAGCAAACTTTCAGTAAGCACACGAATTTTGATTTTTCAAGACTTTGTAAATTAGCCAGATTATGTAGATTTCCATAGATTTGCAGTAACATAAATTACTTCCCCTGCCAAAAGTCAAGCTCTTTTTCTGAAGACTGAACTTTAGGACAGGAGTTTTCTGCGTAATCTAATTTCTGTGCAACATGATTTGAGAACAAATAGTACTCTAGATTTTTACTAAAAGAATTTTACCATATTAACTCAGACTATTCTGCATATAAAAATATATTTCTCCCTATAAAATACATATATATATTTTCTACACCTGAGACATCATGCAATATAATAAGCCTGGTGCAGGGTGCAGATAACTAACACTGTGTAGATTACAGAAGAATCATCCAAGCTCTCATTAAACACGATGGCCTAACACTGTTTCACTTATGACTTATTTCTCATGCTACAAACAAAGAAAAAATTTAAACTTGGTCCCAGTTCAGATGGCAAAATATCAAGGAGAATTCTTAATCAATGGGAAATGTTGTAGTGACAGGGCTGATCAAAATTTTATTTGTATGCCCTTATCCAAAGTTTATTGACTTTGTTAAGAATCTATTGACTTCTGTGCCCTTTAAAAGGGGCTTAAGTGCCTCTTTTTGAGAGATTACTACAGGATACTCAGCTCCCTCATGGTAAACTCTTTGGTCTTCCTTGAACAGAATGTTGCTCTGTTTGCAATATAACACCTCAAATGAAAATGAAAATATCAAATACCTAAAATAAAGCAACATTATTTTAAAGTAAAAGCATTATTCAGTTTTATCCAGTAGTGCAAAAGCTAAATTTTAGTTTGTGCAAAGGCATTTTGAAAGAACTCGATCAATAGTAATATCTGTCTGTTTCGACTAGATAAATAATTTCTGAATCCCATATATTCATCTGGGAGTTTTTTAAACATTAAAAATATTACACATAAAAGCTCATTTCAAAATGAACTGATTACATTTTTATTTAACTATCATATTCAGGACCTTATAGGTATTTCAGCTAGCTGAAATAAACTTGTATGCACAGGTTTATATACAAATTCTATATAAACATTCTTCATAAATGGTTTTATATGTTGGCAAGAAGAAAATAAACATAGTTGAGCTAATAGGATCAGTTACCACAGCTCCCATTGGCTTCCTGACTGTAAGAATCAGCTGACTTAAGAGGCCCCAGATACTGACACTCCTCTTCATCTATATCCTTTATGTTAGCAAAATACATTCACATAATCAATGAGCTCCTACACCACAAACTGGATCTGAGGTATTCTTTTTGTGGTTCTGATTGACAGACTAAAAGCCAAATCCACAATGAAAAAAAAATGAAACACCATAAAAAAGGTCATAACCTATAAAGGTAGACATTTATTAACCATATAAAACCTTTCTGTACATGAAATTCAAGATTTTTATTTCCTCTGACATTTTTATTTTAGCTTTGCATTTTCAGTAGGCAAGTCAATGAAGAGCTAGTCGTAATGACAGGGTAGGTAATGTGAGTTACAGCAAACAGTTTTTCAGGTTGATTAAATGCCTGAGAGATAATACTGATACTTTTAGTATCAACAAGACTCATTCTTCTTCTTATGTGAGTATAATTTTCTTATTGCTTGATACATATTAGAATATAATATTTTAAAGTACTGTAGTTCCCAAGAATCAATTATATATAAAACCAACTCAGCTTGTCAGCCTTGATTGAAAATCAAAGGATTTTTGAAAGCAAAAGATTTTTGAAATTAAATGCACACACCTAAATGCTTTCTTTACACTGTGTATCATAAAGGCAAAACTGTCATTTACATAATTGTGTTCTTATTTTTGGACAATTTTATGGACTCCTGGATATTGTGCTAGATGGAATTTTTTCTTAACTAGTGTTGTCATCCTTGTGATGTTCAAAAGGTGAAGTTGCTATTGCCTTTCAAAAAAAAAAACAAAACACATGTGGAGAGACATATGTGAGAAGTGCGTACATTGAGGTTAATATGTGAATTAGAGACGCTTGAGCTGGTGAGGCACAAAGGGATGAACATGTACCAGCCAGCACACTTGAGAGAAATTCCCCCAAAATGCAGAGGTGACCTAAGGTCCTGCAGGTTGAGATTTCATCAACAACTGAATACATTTTCTATGGAAGCTCCAGTATGCACTCAAGCACAGTACACTAGCTGAAAATGTGTATTTTCTGATGTTTGGTGCACTAGGCTGGGCTCACCAGTTTAGGCCTAATACTCAGCTGATGAGCTAGGCTACATCCAGCTCTTGAGAAACTTTGTCATATATAACTCCTTGTAGAAATGGCCACTTATATTTGACAATAATATAAGGTAATTTGAATATGCAAAAATTCTGTAAAAAAAGATACATTTTCCATCAGCTAGACAATAAGTGAATCTTTATGAACTACAACAATTCAAGTGTGTTTAGAAACTGAAGAACTAAGAAACTTCAGCAGAATCTAGCCTTATAATTCTGAGATAATCAATCTTAAACATGAACTTTCTGAATGTGGAGACATAAATGAAATTTTCAGTGCTAATCTTGCATGGATTTTCTTTTATCTACATTAAAAAGACCACAACTTCTGAGGTTACCCTGACAATCTTTTTTTATCTTTTCCCTCAGAGTGTTGATATATTCTAGCTATATCAACCTTTAGTACTTAAAATCTGAAAAGCATTGAGGTTTCAAGTGGGTAAATTGTGCAGAAATTAAAAAAAAATGCTCCTCATACAGTGTTCATGTACCTAAGCAAAAGTAAAAATAAACTAAGAGCCTAAAAATTTACATTTGTATTCAGAAATATCTCCCCACTAAAACAGAAATGATAATATTTTACTATCTCATTTTTAAACTTGTTTTTCACAAGTAATACCAGCTTCCACCTGTGCACATATGGAGGAATACATGCGCTGAGCCTGGCTAAGAGCATGAGCTCTTCTGAGAACTGTGGTGACACTGACCTATTTGTGAGGTTTTCTATGTCCACACACACATTATAACTACACCATTACAGTCCTGAGTTTTGGCCCACCTGGTAGTAACTTGGCCAGTTTCATGCATTTCCATGTATTTCAGAGGAGTTCACTGAGCAACAATTAATTGTCTCAGCTGCAACTTGTGCAAAGCCTAAATGTGGCAGTTTCAGTTCCTGCCTTTCTGATAGTTATACATCCATGTTTCCATGTTTAAGAGCAACAACAGTCTTACACAGGTAAAGGCTTACAAGATGAAGAGGAAAAGCTGAAGATATAAAATAGAAAGATAAAAATAGCATTATCTTCTGTGAAGAATTTAGTTCAACTGGTTGCCTATTGGTCATGCAGGAATTTCATCCTCCTACCAGAGGTCAACAAATTTTCTGTTAGGAATAACAACTTTTTTTGTGATTCTATTACGGGCTTCTTATACAGCCATGGCCAATTCTTTTGGCCTTACTGGCAAAATCTCCTCATCAGTAGAGTAGGGATAATGTATTTACCTAGTAGAAATATCCTACAAATTCATTATTTTTTTTACACAATGTATAGAGGTAAGAAATGGTACCTGGATGCTTAATAATACCCACATTGTGTTTAATCTCCATTTGATCACATCAGTGAACATCTATGTATTATACTTGGAATTACACTACTCTTTCCTTCCTCATTTAATTCAAATAGTATAGTGAGGGTAAAAGTTCACTCTGAGTGGTATATTAGTTTTACACACAGGGAAAGCAAGAAACCTGGCCTCATCCATTGTCATCCAGTTGTGTTAGAAAATTAATGTTAGGTAGGCTCTGGAAAAGGTTTTGAAGTACATGTAATTAACTGCTTGCAACTGGGTTTCGGGGGGATGTGACAAATGAAACAAGGCTCAACTCAGGTGCATCATACCAGGATATTTGGGGCACCACATCACCCATGTGAAGCATAATGTACCATGGAAGCATAATGTGCTGTAATGTACCATGAAACATAATGTACCATTGAAACCATAAAATGTTTGTTATAACATTTCAGATATATAATTGGTACACATATTGACTGCAAGACATTTACAAAGACATTTCATTGTATGCCTAGTACTTAGGCAAGGTAATTAAGCCCTTGAAAAAGGTATTCTAGATGCAAGGCAAAAGTTGGTAACCTATTTGAGAAGAGTGTGTGTGCAGAATCTTAAAGTAAGCGGTGTTTTACAGGATCAAGGTGAAAATGGAAACCATAGACAGGGACACAAAAAAAAGTTACTAATGAGCATGTATTATAGGGAAACACAACAAAACAACCAGATGTAAGCAGACTGATGTATCACGTGATGATTATTACACTTGCTCACTGACTCACTTGAATGGAGTAAGTTACTGTTCAGCTGTTCTCCTCTTTGGTAGCAAAAAAAAGAAAACTTGGTATTTGGTCGTCTTGTTCTTCTCACTCCTTAAAGTGTGCGTCTGTATTATAGTTATCTTATGCACTTTTCTACTCTCTTTAACTTCTACATGGCCAACTCATGACAAGCAAGACAATAGAATCATCTTAATTTCAGATTCCCTTGTCCTAGTTTTGAATATCAAACATTTCAATATCAAACATATTTTCATATCAGTAGTTTCAATTTAATATAAATAAAATAAAAACATTAATCTAGAAAAATTTATTTTGACATCTTAGAGTAGGAGAAGCTGATATTTATTTACAAGACGTTTATGTGAATTTATTTCACCCAATCACACTCATTCTCACACAGACTTTATTCATTCACATTTTCAAACTTATGTACTCATGAACATTAGGATGTACATGTCCAAAGGAGCTGGTCAGGATCACTAATGTGCAGTAGAGAGGGTTGTTTTGGGTGGTTATTTATTAACAACAATGAATTAGTTTTTTGGCAGAAGTTTATACACTTTTTAAAAGTAAATAGGTGTTTTGAGGTGATCCTTTGCTTCAGTATGTTACTTACTCCAGCCCCTGTAAACCTTGGGCAAGGGTGTCATTCAGAGGGCTTTCTTTTTTTTTTTCTTTTTGTCTTTTGCTTGTTGAATATAAGTTTGGAATATACACATATATATGCCTATAGCCTGCTTTCCTGAGAGACTGGTGGGATAGCATAGGACACGAGATGTATTTTAACCTTATTTTCATCTTTCTGGTGTTTAGGGTGCGTGATTTTCTGCTTATGAGTCATTTGTGGTCTGGTCTATTAAAAGACCTGTTATTCTGCTCTTGAAAAAAACTCCACATTTTTCTTAGTTTTGTTGCTTCTGATGGTATTGCTTAGAAAAAACACTACATTACAGTGGCTGCTGCCTGTGGAAGTCTAAAGAGACCTATGGCAAGGCTTTGACAGTTTTACACCTAGTTCTGGCAGTGTATGTAGATTGGATATCAAGAGGAATTATATTCATATCTACTTTTTTTAGCTGAAGTAATTAGAGTCTTATATTAGTGATTATGATTTTTAATAACAGCTGGATTCTATTAACAGCCTAATAAACAGGATTTGTTCAAAGAAATACTGATTGAGACCTGTGCTTCTCCAGCTTGATCCGCAAAGAATGGAATCTACAACAGTCTCCAGTTGTATCAAGGATAAGAGGGCCTTTAGGATCAGTCAGCATGACTTTACCAAGGGGAAGTCATGTTTGACCAACCTGATAGCCTTTTATGAAGACATAACCAGGTGGATGGATGGTGACCATGCAGTAGATGTGGTCTATCTGGATATCAGCAAGGCATTTGACACTGTCTCCCACAGCATCCTCATAGGTAAACTGAGGAAGTGTGGTCTGGATGATCAGGTAGTGAGGTGGGCTGTTAAATGGCTGAAGGAAAGAAGTCAGAGTTGTCGTCAACGGGGCAGAGTCTAGCTGGACGCCTGTGTCTACTGGAGTCCCTCAGGGGTCAGTGCTGGGGCCAATACTTTTCAATATATTCATCAGTGACCTGGATGAGGGACTAGAGAGCATTGTCAGCAAATTTGCTGACGACACGAAACTGGGAGGAGTGATTGACACACCAGAAGGCTGTGCTGCCATTCAGAGAGACTTAGACAGGCTAGACGGCTGGGTGGGGAGAAATCTTAGGAAATTCAACAAGGGCAAGTGTAGGATTTTGCACCTGGGAAAGAATAACCCTATGTGCCAGTATAGGTTGGGGACCGACCTGCTGGAAAGCAGCATAGGGGAAAGGGACCTGCAGGTTCTAGTAGACAGCAGGATGCCCATGAGCCAGC
>NW_009699669.1:0-311 GCF_000703405.1 Apaloderma vittatum
AAGAATATATGTTTTCAAACCCCAACAGCTTTGTAAGGAGAACCAGAATTTCTCAGATCATGTTTGCGTTATGAACAGAGAAATCCAATCCCTTAAATCCGAAAGAGCCCACCTCATCCAGATGAACGATAATTACTTCAAGTAAGTACAGCAGCAACAGGGAATGTGGAGACAAAAGAAAAGCTCCTTGGGAACTGCCCTTCTTGTGTAGGGCAGTGACATGGCATTTGCCCCTTCTGCAGCCTTTCTTGCCTCTCCTCTTCACCCAGAGATCTGTCAAAACCCACGTGCAGTTACACTCTGTGTCGCAA
>NW_009699669.1:828-4866 GCF_000703405.1 Apaloderma vittatum
CCTGTTACTTTCTAATTTTGGTGACTTTATACGCCTGCTTGGTATCAAGAGTTCAGAGGGCTGATCACATGGATTTGTAAAGCTCAGAGTCAGCTTCGGGAATGCTTTGGGTCCTTCTCCTTTATTCAATATCCACCTGTTTGACACGTGACCACGTGACCTTTGCCACACAAAAAATAAAGCGCAACGACACTGTTCAGTGAAAGAGATTTCGCTGGGTAGCAGCTGGGTAGATGGCTGAGGCTCCCAGCTCAGACATTGATGAGCTTCACTAAATGCAGGACATTTCCTGCCTTTCCCTTGTCCCACAGCACAAAAGCATTTCACAGCCTGATGTTCGTCTCCCTGCCTCCTCAGGATATGCTCCAAATTGGACCTCAACCAACAATTGCTCCTCAGCAGAACTGAGGACAAAGCCTGTCAGGTGGATCAAAGGGACAACAGAATTAAGCAGGCTAAAACTGAGCTCGAGTCAAAGCTTCAAGTGGAAGAGGTGAGAGAACACATGGAGGGCATCTCCCTCACAGCAAGGCAGGGGAGTTGGCTACCAGTGTCTGTGGGAGCACCCCTTTTTTCCAAAAAGAAAAAAAGATGAGGATTATGGAGAGCTGGTCTGCAGTTAACAGGGCTGCACTGTTCAGCAGACAGAAAGCTCCGAACCTAGCACTGAGAAGTCCTTTACTGAACCATATCACTAAGCACTATGTCTGCACGCCTCTTAAATACCCCCAGGGACGGGCACTCCGCCACTCCCCTGGGCAAGCCATTCCAATATCTGATAACCCCTTCAGTCAAGAAATTCTTCCTAATATCCAACCTAATCTTCCCATGGCACAACTTAAGGCCATTTACTCTTGTCCTATCACTTGTTACTTGTTGAAGAGACCAATCTCCACCTCTCTACAACCTCCTTTCATGTAGTTGTAGCAAGCAATAAGGTCTCCCCTCAGGCTCCTTTAATCCAGGCTAAACAATGCCACATCTCTCCGAGGCTTCACATCAGACAAGTGCTCTAGATCCTTCACCAGCCTAATTGCTCTTCTTTGGACGCTCTCCAGCACCTCAATGTCCTTTTTGGTGTGAGGGGCCCAAAACTGAACACAGTACTCGAGATGTGGCCTCACCAGTGCCGAGTACACGGGGACAATCACTTCCCTCATATCTCATTCAGAAACTACTGAAATTCCATCTTTTTTTTTCCCCCAGAAATATTACTACTGGGAAATGACTCCAAAGCCTTTTCTGGGGCTATTTTACATCCAGTAGTGAATCGCTTCTTGGAGTGAACGTGCTTGGTGGTGATCTCTTTGGTCATATGTTTTAGATTTAGAGAGGAGAGAGAAGAGCCAAGCATAATCACTGATTCTTATTTTCTTCTGCAACACTGTTCAGGGGATGAAGCTGGTTGCTGACATCACTGCCAAGAAGGAGGAGACCTCTTGGAGCAACTGGTCTACAACAGCCATCCTGCAGAGCAGGTGGGCACTTAATGATGCCCACAGCCCTGGGAGCTTGCCTCTTCCCAGCTCTTCTCTGGTTCTACGCCTGTTTCTCTTCAGAGATGCAGAGGAAAGCCTGAAGCATGCCTCAGTCCCTAGGGCTGTGGCTTTTAATTGCTGTGGAATGTAGTCTGCTCCTTTGCCCTTCAAACCCCTTGGCACACAGCTGAAGTCTGGGGATGCCAAAGGGTTGAAAAAGAAAATGTCCTGTTGAAAACGTAGCATGGCCGGAAGCAAAATAATTTCTGCTTTGTGTGTGTGACATGTAGCAGGGGCTCCTCAGGGAACTCTGGGCTGCTTTCCTATCCAGGGCTCAGCTTGGTGCCTGCGGGTGCTGCTTGTTGAGGGAGGCCAACATGGAGAGGGTGGGTAATAACGGGCCCTGCCTGTTGCGATCAGCAGTGCCTACAACTGGCTGTGCTTTCTCTCCTTCCAGGCACAGCCCTGGTGCTTGGTTTCTGAGCCCTGGGGAGCAGAGAAAGCCAGAGGAAGTTGCGGGAACTTCTGGGGCAGGAACTGCTGGTGTTGGACAGTGTGGACCAGTGCTGGAGAGAGAAGGTAGGTGCTAAGATTGTCTTTGGAAGCACGATGATTGGGAAAGCACTCTAGGCATCAAGGCCTAGGCATCAAAGCCCAAGGGAAAGCTGAGATATTGTTAGAGGAAGGAGAGGAAATGGGCTCAATTTGCACCACGGGGGGTTTAGACTGGATATTAGGGAACATTTCTTTACTGAAATGTTTGGTGAAGCATTGGAACAAGCTGCCCCGGGAAGCGGTGGAGTCGCTGTCCTTGGAGGTGTTCAAAAAGTGTGTAGAGGTGGTACTTGCAGACATGGTTTAGTGGTCATGGTGATGTGGGCTTGACGGCTACATCTGATGATCTTAGGAGACTTCTCCAACCTTAACAATTCTATAATCCTAGGGTTCTATGAAGTGAAGCAACTGAAGAAAGAACTGCATCAGGCCCAGAAACAGGCTCAGGAGTGGCAGGCTCTAGCTCTCGAGAAAGACCAGGAGAGAAAGGATGCCATCAAGAAGGCAGCAGAAGCACAGGAACAGCTGTCCCAGCTCCAGAAGTGTCTGGGAGGTGCACAGAGCAAGGCTGCCCCACAGCAAATGGTGAGTAGTGATGCCTTTATGTGCGAGGCCAACCAGTGATCATTGACCGCTTTGGGTCAGGCTTTTTCACCCTCAATCTAAGAAAGCGAGGACCTGCTCAAGAGGGTCCAGAGGATCCACAAAGATGATGAAGGGACTGGAGCCCCTCCCCTATGTGGCTGGGCTGAGAGAATTCTTTTGGTGCTGGGATACAGACATCTTCCCTACAAGACGCCATTTCTTGTTTCTCCAGAGAACAGTGGAACTGCTGGAAGAAAAGCTGCATGATACACTCAGGAAGCTCTTTATGGCAGAAGCTTCACCAATAGCTTCCCAACACAATAGCCATTACCTGAAGCAAGAAAACTCCCGCCTGCAGGAGGAGTTGGACAAGGCTAAGGCTGAGGTATACAACGTCTGTTACATGTGTCAGAGTATGTGTGAAGCTGTTCTGTGCCTTCAAAGTGCCAAAGGGGAGACAACATTCTGGAAAAAAATGCAGGAGAGATTTGTCTGAGGACATCATGAGCTTCAACATCATGAATGATCCATTCCAGATTAGGGGGGCTTTTAGCTCCTTGCTCCTCCCTGTCTCCTCCCTCCGCTCTCATCCAGAAAAGCTCATCTAGCTCTTCAGGGAGCTCCTTGTTAGACCCATCTAACCCACTGCTTGACACCCTTTGCCTAAGGCAGATTGTTTGTTCCCCACATACAGATGTGCAGTGTCTACACACGACTGCAGTTGGAATCTGAAATATTGCTGCAGCTCAGAGTTAAATACCACAAGTTCGTTTAGGTGGTGGCTCTTCTATTCGATAACTTTGAGTTGTTCAGGAGACTGATTGACAACTAAATACCACGAGTTCGTTGAGTTGGTGGCTCTTCTATTCGATAACATGGCAACTCCTGACTGTGCCACAAGAGCGCTCTATGGAGAACGATGTGAGCAGCGAGTGCGAGAGGACAGGAGAGAGAAGCAGGTCATTTGATGTACCCTTGGGATCTGTAGTCCACACGGTGTTCATCGGTGGTTGAGGTCTTGGAGGAGTTTTGTCTCCAGCACCTGGCTCCCTTGGTTAGTGCGGTGGATTTGGCTTTCCCTAGGGAAAGTGGGGAGCTCCAAAAGGCTGCGGCCAAGCATTTCCACGTATGTCATGGGACCTACACGATTGGAAGAAAGGCAGCCTTCTCCTCATCACCATCCATATGGCGCTGTAGGCTGTTTAGCACTATCTTTCACGTAAAAATGGCAGCAAGAGCAGTTCTGTGGAGAGGGATGGGCATTGTGTTTTTCTTTGTGTATCCTGAATTTGCATCTTCTTGTTTAGAAACAGGCAGCTACTCAAGCTAGAATAGGAGAGATCAGCACCACCGTTGCTTTTTGCAAAAACTGCTGGGAGGAGAGAGCGAGAGGTCTGAAATCAGAAATGAGCAGATCACA
>NW_009699670.1:0-415 GCF_000703405.1 Apaloderma vittatum
AAACGGGACTGGGTTTTTAACTAAACCCAGGACATGGGGCTCAACTTTACTTCGATTTTTTTCTACCTCCTTCCTCCTAGGCAGCACAGAGCATCAAGGAATGGCAGCTGTGGCCAATTCATCACCTGTTGCTTCTGATGCTCCTTCCTTCTCAGGGAGAGAACTCCTCATACTCTTCTCCTGCTTCAGCATGGGGTCCCTCCCACAGGATACAGGTCTCCATGAACTTTTCCAACGTGAATCCTTCCCATGGGGTGTAGGGTGTACCCCACAGGGTTACAAATCTTGCCAGCAGACCTGCTCCAGCGTGGAATCCTCTTTTTCCACAAGTCCTGCCAGGAGTGTGCTCCAGCATAGACTCTTCACAGGGTCACAGCCTCATTTCAGTGCATCCACCTGCTCTGCCAAAAAAAAA
>NW_009699670.1:461-765 GCF_000703405.1 Apaloderma vittatum
TACAGCCTGCCTTACCATGGTCTTCACCATGAACTCTGCTCCAGCACCTCGAGCACCTATCCCCTCTCCTTCACTGACCTTGATGTCTGCAGAGTTGTTGGTTTCACAGATTCTCAGTCCTCTGTCTGCTGCTATTGTTCTCACCACTGTTTTCTTCTTCCTTCTTAAATATATTATCCCAGGGGAGCTGCCACTGTTGCTGATGGGTTCAGCCTTGGCCAGGAAATGGTTAATCTTGGAACTGGTCCTTTCTTTATAGGGCGAGGGAGCAGCTTCCAGCACCTTCTCACAGAAGCCACCCCTG
>NW_009699671.1:0-3048 GCF_000703405.1 Apaloderma vittatum
GTCTTGTAAGGATTTTGACTGGGGAGTGCCTACTAATTTATCTCCACGAGGACCCTGGATACACAATCATTGCCATGATATCACCTAATCCAGACTACTGGTGCTTACCAGCATTATATATGACATGAGAGCAAACACAGGTGGTGGAAGAAGGCTGTATACAACTCATGCCTATAGATGACAAATTTACAGCTCTTGCTGACATGCAGCCTCATTCCTCCCATAGTTTGCATAATCCTGTGATGTAGGCACAGCAGGTTATTATGAAGGGCAAGTTTCCTCCTACTCCTTCCTCAAGGGAGGACTCGTCTACATAAACTACCCCAAAGGGACTGTAAGGGACATACATCCCAATCATTTTTGGTCCCTCAGCAGGCCTCTGAAGGCTCCCTCTGGCATGTGTTCCCACTGACTCCATTAGATGAGAACACCAAAAAAAATAGGATGACAAGGAAAACAAAAGATTTCAGGAGGTTCTTTAGGAAAGATCGTGGTATGTTTGTTCAAATAGCTGCTGAAAATGGCACTGCATTTTCTAGATTTGGAAAATTTGTGTCACTAACCTTTTTTGAAAGTTCTGTCCTTTATCCATTCTCAGTGTGGGATTTACTGAAATTCTTACATGATTTCAGCTACAAAAATTTTATATTGCTTTTGACTTCTGTCCGAAGTGTTTGCAAATCTGTTTCCTTAGTCAAGAATAGCACATGACAAAGAAAGCAGGATTAGAAGCAGAAACAAAGTATTATTTCACCCCTTTGAAGGACGTAATATACATATATAGGAGAAACAATTTTGCTGTGGGCATAACAGGTATCTACAAGCGGCATGTTTACTGAGGGACATAAATGAGACTGGATGCATCTAACATAAGTGAAAGAGAGTAATACTCTGTCTTCTGTTCCAGCATTTGTGCCCCTCACAGTACTACAGCACTAACAAGGAACTGCATGCATCTTCCAGTTCCAGCCTCTGCCAGATAAAATGTGTCCATTTATCTGAATTTTGACTGTTCGTCATGTTCATGTTATCTGTGATAAGAATTCTGAATACCTATTAAGACTAAATATTTCTGTGAGAGTGTGACACAAGAGCTTCCAATGCAATATAAAATACACTAGGAAGATGGTTTTTAAAAAAGTTTGTAATGTTTTCGCTTTTGCTCTGTTTACTCTGTATTTGGTCGTTGTCTCGAAGAGCTGGGAATTGGACTCTTACAGAGAAGACTAGAAAACAAAATTTTATCTGTCTTTTCTTTCACTATTTCACAGCATTGGAATCCAAGAATATTTTGTATTTTTGCAAACAGATAATTTGTATTGAAATAATCTATGTAAACACACATTTTAATATTGTGGAACTAAGGCACGTTTGCCTAAACTTTAGTTTTAAGCATAAGGCAACCATCTCGGCTAAAGCATTGCAAGAGCACTTGGCCCTCAAAAAAATAGCCATTCTCACTGCATTTGATGTGGGATAATTATCTAAAATTACTTAATTGCCTACATAGCATTGGTCACATATCGGAGCATTGAGAAAGTTTCCAGGACAGTGTGCACCTGATGCATAAGGAGCTCTCCTCACAAAGATTTCCTAAAAAAACTTAAAGAGTCAGTAGCATTAAGGTAGGTTAATGTTCTGCCTCTAAGAGAAAATCCCATGGAACATGGAATGTTGTGGGGATACTGTGGTCAAGACCTGTGAACACAAAGGAACCTGGAGACATCAAGGAGGCAGTTGACTGCACATTTATTATCCTGGGCCAAGAGTTTGCCATCTTTTGATAGATGCTGTCCTTTAGGTGAACTATGCTCTTTATAATATCAAAACAAACCTCCAGCCCAAAAGCTACTCACCTCTGAGGTGTGACAAGTGTGACCACCCCTCACTGAGCTTGCGCATTGAATTGTTCTAATCTATATCTTTAAATGCAAAGGGAGGAAAATTTACACTAATCACAATGAAGATATGCATGACTAGAGTCACTCAAGCTCCACCTGAAAGGTAACAAATAGTATAAAAATGGCCCAAGAGAGGGGGAACTTTAGGGAAGACACCACCACTGTCAGGGAAGATACCACCATGGACCACCCCTGACTTCTGGGATCAGTCGATGAGCTGAGCCTCTCTTCCCCTCCCATAGGAGTAAGGTTCCCCTCCTTTGGGTAAGGTCCAAACACTTGATCTCACCAAGTGCTGCCCTGCGATACTTAGGAAACCTTTATAGAGCTGTTCATAATCAATTACATCTGTAACTTTTGCATGTGCTTTGCAGTCAGTCACTATAACTGGAAATCAAAACGAATCTGTGCAGCTGTTGCTTCAGTCAATTATATTTGATTCTGATCTGGGTGTGTGAGTTCCTGTTGACACTGTTCCACAGAGTTTGGCCAAGTGAGTATGTTGCCACCTTTGTGAAGGCTGGCCTCGTAATTCCAGGGACATTGCCAGAGCAAAGGCATATTGTCACGTCGGATTAGTAACGTGGAATTGGACATCACCCAGAACCGAAGTCCAGTCACCTCCAGCCCCTCTGATATCTGAGGACAAGTTGGAAGGCAAGGGGGTTTAGTTTCTGCCAAACTGATTTCCCCCTTTATCCATGGAGTCTGGCTGTATGAGTTTTTGCAACAGCAATTTTTTCCTCTTTTAACGTGACAGAAATCGGCACCTCGGTTTTGCAAAAGAAATTGTTGCCTCTTTCCTAATAACATGACATATATGTAAACCATTTGTAAAACATGTTTCTGTTACATGGATAGATCTGTTCTTCGTATATGTCATTTTCCTCGACTTGTGCAAGGCATTTGACGCTGTCCCACATGACATCCTTGTCTCTAAAATGGAGAGACACGGATTTGACAGATGGACCACTCGGTGGATAAAGAACTGGCTGGATGGTCGCACTCAAAGAGTTGTGGTCAATGGCTCAATGTCCACATGGAGACCAGTGACAAGTGGAGTTCCTCAGGGGTCTGTTCTGGGTCCAGTGCAGTTTAACATCTTTGTCAGCTACATGGATGGTGGCACTGAGTGCACCCTCAGTAA
>NW_009699672.1:0-4732 GCF_000703405.1 Apaloderma vittatum
AGGGGAAAAAAGAAGAGGGGGCAAAAAAAAAAGAGAGGTGCATGTCTCCCGCCACGGGCGCTTGCATCACGCCGTGGTGCAAGAGGAGCGCAACCGCGGGCAGCGTTGGGCAAGGGTTTCCTCACCGCGAGCAGGACACGCGGCCCGAAGCTGAGCACAGCAAGCTGCAGGAGGAGGGCTGCTAACGAGATGAGGGGAATGGGGAGCTGCCTGCAGGGCGCTGGCCGTGCGGGATGCTAAACGCGAGTCTGGCCATGATTTCTATATAGAAACAGGCCAGATCTGCAAAAGGAGCTAGGAAAAAAAAAAATAAATAAATGAAAAAAGGGACAGGGCTGATGACAGACTAAGGACATCTGAAGCGTGTAGGTAAGGAGAGAAGCTGGAGGGTCACAAGAAAATAATGCTACAGGAAAAGCCTTTCATCGCAAGGCTTGGCTGGGTCAGCATCTTGCAGGGGGGGAGATGCTCCGCCGTGTTTTCCATCTCTGGTGAGAATCTGCTGGCTCACCGCAAGATTATTTATGGGACACCTCACAGGATTTTGCACAGCAGAGAATGTAAGGCGTGTTTCCTCGCTCGAGATCAGATGAAGCCCCTCTCCTCGGTATGACAGGTACTGGGGGCTAACAAGACCTGGCTGTGGGCTGGTAAAGCCAGGACACAGCCCAGTGCCCTGGGAGAACCGCAGGACAAAAGAAAAAGAGTCGCTGAAGGAGTGGCAGCAGCCTAGAGTGGCTCAGATGCTGGGGAAATACACAAGAGGGGCTACGGGGAAGCTGGAGAAGGGTTTTTTACAAGGGATAGGACAAGGGGCAGTGGTCTGAAACTGCAAGAGGGTAGATTTAAATTAGATGTAAGGAAGAAATTCTTCCCCATGAGAGTGGTGAAGCACTGGAAGAGGTTGTGGATGCCCCAAGCATCCAGGCCAGGTTGGACGGGGCTTGGAGCAACATGGGCTAGTGGGAGAGAGGTGTCCCTGCCCACCGCAGGGAGTTGGAACAAGATGATATTCAAGGTCCCTTCCAACTTGAACCATTCTGTGATGCTATGAAACGCCCTTTTTGGACCCAGCTCACCCCTTGCATCCATCTGAGGTACGTTCCTGCATTAAGTGGTACCTGCAGAGCTCAAAAAGCCAAACCCCTGACGGTGGACAAACCTGACGGACCGCTAAATTAAACAAAGAGGCTTCATTAGGAGTATGACTCCACGTAGCACCAGCTTCCGTCGCAAAGAGCTGGCTCGGATGAGTCAAAGCAAACTGCTTATTTGCCGCGTTTAGCGTGCGGGAAGCGTTAACACCGATTAGAGAGACATCAAACGCTCCCCGACGCGGTGTTTGTCACAACACCGCGGAGGCTTCAACAGCCTTCATGTTGTTTGCGCCGAAACGACAACAACAACATCAAAAAAGGTAAAGGAAAAAATAAAAAAAAAAAGCAACTTACCTTGTGCAGAGGCAGCACCAGGAAGGCTCCGCCGCCACTCGCATCTACGATTATCGCGACGAACCGGGGGTTGACGGCGCAGAAGGAGCTATCCCAGGTGACGCGGGAGACGCGGATGTCGTCGTAACACTGATCGTTTTTTACCGCCTGGCCAAACACGTGCCGGAATTTGCTCTGTCGTACCACTCGCCTCATCGTGTCTGCGGAGAAGAGGAAAAGCAAAAGGAGGAGATGAGTTACCGGTGCAGTCCAAAACCTCCCTGGGACCCTTGTCTGAACCATCCAGCAACGCAGAAATACAGTTTCACTCACTATTTCTGAATTTACATCTGCTAAGTTCTCAGCTGGTTTTGCCTTTTTTGTTTTGATTTTTGTTAAATTTTCAGGCTGTCTTGTACCCAACACAACTGACCTACACTTCCAAGGGCATTTTACAGAAAGCATTTGCTAGCTAAACATAATTTTTCCCATTGTAAATGCATTGTTGCTGCAGTAAAGGAAGTTCCTAATCCTAAAAGCAGTTTTTAGACAAGTCCTCACATATTTTTCAGGGATAAATCTGGTCTCAGATTGAACTTGTTTACTTTCAAGTCAGACAGGGTCCAAGAAGATGTAAATAAAAACGCAAGCTCCCAAAATCCGGTGTTCCTGTGAAGTGGTTCCACATGTTTTCTAGCTTCCATTTCTTTCTTCTAACTCCAAAATCTCACAAAAAAAATAAAATAAAATTACCTTCCTAGGCAGAAAGGAGTAATGGAAACAAGCTAATGACTCAGATTAACTTAGTGTGTCTGTAGCACTTCTTCTCTTGAGGAAAAAAAAATATTTTCGAGAAGGGTTGAGTTAAAATAGAGGGAAAGGGACTGGTGGGGAAAATTCGAGCATGGGAAAAAGACACGGACAGGACACCGCGTGTGAAAACCCTCGAAGCAAGAGATTGTCCAGCCCTTGCACCTGGGAAGGGCTTTCTCCATCCTACAAGACTTTTTCTCCCTCCGTCAGCGCTCGCAGGAGAACGAGGAGCCTCCACAGAGCAATCTTGCTTGGACAGATGAGAGAAATAGCTCTGCCTCAGTCTCTAGGGAAAGGAAAAAGTTTTTAAGCAGAGTCCACCTCCTATCTCGCCTCCCAAGCACATGCAGAGGCTGGGAAAAAATCCCTTTATGGAGCTTCTCGCTCCAGAGCCACCAGCCCGATGCTCTCAAGTGAGAGACGGAGCCCGACGCCGCGGCGCAGCGACAGACTTCAGAACGAGCGCCTTTTTGTAGTCTCAGAGGTTCAAAAAGAAGAAGGAGGAAAGAAAAAAAATTAACAGCAACAAAAAAGCCGAATAACTAGAGGAAAGCGTTCATCATAGCCGGGAAATAAGCAGTCACGGAGCGTGTTTGAAGAGGAGAAAAACGTTACAATTAACATAACAGACAGCTATGGAGTGAAATACTCCAGTTCCTGCACAGATCAGAAAAAAAACAACCAGAGGATTTGTTTTCCACCAGCTTGAAGGGTTTGGGCACAGCCTCAGCTATCGCCATCAGTGTCTCCAGCCTGGCGGGCACGGCTGTGGCAGCGAGCCCTCGTTTGGGGAAGAATCACAGAATGTCAGGGATTGGAAGGGTTAACGCACCCGTTCAGGGTCAGTTTTGCACCACAAATTCTGATTTACTCAGAACTCATAGACTTTAAGAAAAAAAACAAAAAAATTCAACGTGTAGCTTTTAAATGCAAAATTTTGGAAACGATTTAAGATGTCCACGTGACAAAAAAAATTATAAATTACGACTGACGACTGCCGTATTACAGATGAACTTAGGCTTCCCCTGTACTAAACCAGCAGTTAGCTGGCAGAAAGCGTGTTATGCAATTCCACTATTTCACTTGCAGCACAAATCAAAGGGCTGCTCCACGGCGGGCACGCCCAAGAGCAATGGGAAGTCATAAACCCAGCGTTGCCCTCGGTCAGAGAGCAAAACCCAAAACCCTGCTCCTGCCAACACCCCGAGAGCTCCCGCTCGGCCCGACGGAGAAGCCCTGGGGCCGACGGTCCCGTGAAATATTAGGAGGAAACCACTAAACACAGGGGAATGGTAATTAATCACCCAGCACAGAAATGCGCCGATTTTTTTTATTTGGAGGGCGAAACCACTTTTCAGCTCAACTTTTCCACTCGGAGACCCCCTAAAAGACAAGAAACGCACTGGGCTTATCAAGCAATTAAGATAAATGATAAAAACCACCCATAACCAACCCACAGTTCCACGCCCAGTTACTAATTTATCGCGCAAGCTCATTCAGACACCTGCCAGACGTTTCCATCCTGAGAGGGCTCCTCCCAGCCCTAAATTCTTGGGGTACCCCCACCCCAATTTTCTGCATCCGAGTCCTGCAGTGAGCATTGTGCAAGAGCATCACCCCCCTCCCTCCCTCCATCCCTCCCTCGTTGGCGCCCAAGGTTGCACCTCATCAAGATGAAAACCTGATGGTTTAGAAGGTGGTAAAGCGAGGGTTTAAACCCGCCTCGCTGAGCTAAAATTGTCCCGTGCCCAGTTATTGCATACGCGGGGGTTTGGTGATTTGCCTGCTTTAATGTTGGGAATGTGGATGCGATAGCTAAAGAGGAGGATTGTTTGCGTAGCTCGGATAATTGGATCTTTCCTTCACGTGATCAAGACCAGAACATCACTGAAAATATAAATAATATATATATATATAAAAGCTTATCTCGAATATCAAGATACTGGGAAGTCCACCCCTCTTTCTTCTGTGAAAGAAAAACACCCCTTATCCGATGGTGATTCTGCTACTGCATCTCCTTAATTTTTACCATTTGATAGAAAGGATAATTTTCTGGTTTTCTATAAATGACTTTATATATATATAAAAAAAACCCAACACGCCAGGAGTCATACACATCCAAAAATAGCCGTATTTGTTCCGAGTGGATTGGTTGAAGCACACCTTCGCTGCCCTCTTCCCCACCCACAGCTCCTCATCCTCAGCAGGATCTCTCCAGGAACACATGGTGAGCAGCCTCCAAGCTCTCATTTCCATAGCAAAGCGAGTGATTCTTGCTGTTGGATCCCAGCCATTTTCATCTGGCTGCTCTCCAAAGAGAGAAGAGGTGGGAGGGGAGGGAAGAGGAAAAATGTGCAGGCTGCAGTTAGAAAGACCCTGGATCTTTCAGAAAGCGAGCAGGTGAAAAACCAAACGGGGTTAAAGCACCAAAAAAAAAAAAAAAAGAAATCTCCCTACCCCAGCCTCTGGAACGGGAAGAGCATTTATTC
>NW_009699672.1:4763-15898 GCF_000703405.1 Apaloderma vittatum
ACAAAAAAAAAAAAAAAAAGTAACCCCCCTCCCCCAGCCTCTGGAACGTGAAGAGCATTTATTATCCTCATTTGTTTCTCAATGCTGCAAAGGATCCCCTCCTCCATCTGCAAGAATTTGCTGAATTTGGTTGCTGCAGGTTCTCTGGGCACAGGCAGGGGCTCCCAGTTTGGCCAGTTTGAGGATCGTCAGGCCAGACGCCCTCCTCCAAAAGGATTCCTTGCGAGAAAAAGGCTGATTCCCAGCAAAAATATGACTGGAGACTTTCAGAAGGCAACTCTGGAAACACGTGAGTGGGCCAGAAAATGCACCCGTGGCTCATGGGGTTGTGCCGGGGCTTTAATGTTAGGAAGCGGGGTTGGAACAAGAGATTTAAGCAAAGGAAGTTCATTAGATCATTGTCTGTGCGGTTCCATCTTGGCTAAGGAGCTGGAATGATCTCCATACACTTGCTAGGCAGGAAATATGGGGTTTTTTTGGTGCAAAGTACAAATCGGGAAGATTTTAAAAACCTCGCAACTAGGAGCTGAAAGGAGTTTAAATTTTGCCAGAGTTACAGCCCTCAGCAAAATTAAACCAGAAGCGTCAGACACCCTGCAAAGACCACGACAATAGAAGTGCTGACAGATCTACGACGGTGCTGAGCTCCTGGATCCCGCTCCCCGACACTCAGCATCTTACACGTCCTGGTGGGGACGTAGGGAAGAGCCTTCAAAACTACTTTTTTTTTTTCCCCCCCAAACGTCAAGTGACTTCCAGCTGAATTTTACCAAACACCCAACTTTGTCTCCCAGCCCTGGCCTTTCAAAGGCGCTCAGACTCGCAGGATGCTCGCACAGTGGTACTTTTCATTCCCCTTCTTTCTGATCTCCCATCACGATGTGTCACGAGAGCTACCATGAGTTCGCCCATTTTCCTGTTTATAAAGGATTTATCTGTCTCGGGCATCCACCAGATGTATTTCTGCGGCTTTCGGAGGGTTTTCAAGCCTGTTTATGCAAGAGGAAACGCATCCTGCTAGGGAACACTCACAGGAAAACCCCCCACGAATGGCAAAATCCTGCTCAGCCCATGGGATCGGGATCCCTCCCAGGAAGGTAGGCGTTTCAAATAAAAGACTGGTGGAAATCCAAAGAGATACAAACCCACTGAAGGGGGAGAAAGACACTTGTAGAAGGTTGGGACTTGGGAGTGAAAAGACCCTTCCTCGCTGAAGAGGAAAAATGTCACGGTGAGTTGTGTCTGTTGATGGTCGAGGGATGCGATTCTTTGCTTGGGTGAGACCTTACCCGAAGTTTTGTGCCTGAGATCTCACCTGAAGTTCTGTGCCTGGGATCTCACCTCAAGTTCTGTGCCTGGGATCTCACCTCAAGTTCTGTGCCTGGGATCTCACCTCAAGTTCTGTGCTCAGCTCTGGGGCTGCCACCACAAGAAAGATGGGGACCTGTTGGAGGGGGTCCAGAGGAGGCCATGGAGATGCTCAGGGGGCTGGAGCATCCCTCCTACAAGGGACAGGCTGAGAGCTGGGGCTGTTCGGAGAAGAGAAGGCTCCACGGAGACCTTATAGCACCTTCCAGTACCTGAAGGCGCTACAGGAAAGCTGGGGAAGGACTCTTCTCAGGGAGTGGAGTGATAAGACAAGGAGTAACAGCTTTAAACTGAAAGATTTAGATTAGGCATTAGGAAGAAATTCTTCACGGTGAGGGTGGTGAGGCACTGGCACGGGTTGCCCAGAGGAGCTGTGGAAGCCTCATCCCTGGAAGGGTTCAAGGCTGGGCTGGACGAGGCTTTGAGCAACCTGGTCTAGGGGAAGGTGTCCCTGCCCATGGCAGAGGGTTGGAACTAGAGGGTCTTTAAGGTCCCTCCCAAACCAAACCACTCCATGGTTCTAGGGTGAGCCCCCAGACTCCGAGCTGGAGGCTGCACACACTTCAGTGCCAGCTTTAGAGGGAAGGTGCAGTCTCAGATAACTACTAATAAAGCACATAAGGAGGGGGAAAACCCATCAAGATATACTCCAGGCAATGCCACCAGCATCGATTACAAACCATGATTAACATGGTGGGGGCCTGCCTCCATTATTACAGATTGGAGAGGGCGCTGGGGCCAGCAGGGAGAGGAGACAGTCCCAGCGGGTGGGGGAAAGCCCAGGCACTCTGGAGGACGGACAGATCCGTCTGCACACCCAGCCTGGGTGCTTGGGCCTCATCCGCAAGAGCGATGAGCACTAGGAGCCAAAACCTTTCTGAAAAAAAAGGAAGTATGCTGTCAGGCCATCATCAGGCCCTGGATGTTTCAACCTAAGTGGCCCAGCATGGAGAAAACACCTTCCCTCATAGCAGGGCTGAGCCGCATCTGTGGAGCAGTTGGCCATTAGGGAGATAAGCACCAGAGAAAAGCCCAGAAGGAATCTAGTCATTCACTCTTCAGAGCACTTTGAGCATTGCAGGGTAAGCAAGGTACAGAGCCACGCTCAGAACGGAGGATACAAGCACTCCGAGCTCATAAAGCCATCAAGGGACCACCATCCCATCGCGCCTCCTGCTCCACACAGGCAGGAGGACCCCGTCCCACCACCGTGGCCTTCCCCACGCACCCAGCAGAGCAAGAGGGGTCGGCAGAGCAGAGATGGAGCTACCCGCTGTACCCCACCAAAAAAGGGAGCAAATACCACCCGGGTCATTGCCCAATCGCTTGCTTCTGGCATTTCTTAACTTCAGAGCAGTTGGTTGTGCAACTTTGGTGGGTTTTCTGTAACACACGCGTGTGCACAGTGTGGTGTACACAGGCAAAAAACACACATGTGTGCTTGTGGACGGGCACACGCGCTGCAGTTGCACACTTACTCCACAGAAATACTTTCCAGCCTCACGGTGCTGCACAGGGCAGCGTCTTACAAATGTCTCTGAAGGCTCCCTCATCGAGAAGAGAAGTCTGCCGGGTTATTTTAAGGACAGCATTTTCAAGCACACCTTTGGCAGAGGAAGGAAAGGAAGAGACATCCATGGGGATAGTCTGTGGGGGGCACAGGTGGCCCAGAGAAGTTGTTGATGTCCCTTCCCTGGAAGTGTCCAAGGTCAGGTTGGACGGGGCTTGGAGCAATCTGGTCTAGTGGAGGATGTCCCAGCCCACAGCAGCGGGGTCAGAATGAGATGATCTCCAAGGTCCCTTCCAATCCAAACCATTCTATGGTCTCTAGCAAGGACGGTGAAGACCATCCACTCTTTGAAACCAAAGGAGCATGGGCTGGCAAGTCCCAAAGGAGCAAACGAACCACCACGGGAGACCAAGGTGAGCGCATGTGATGCAGCAAGTTCAGGGCCACAACCAGCATTAAAACCAGAAGAGCAGTGAATTGCCACCGCTGTCATGGTGGAGAACCAGTATGGCACCAGCAAGGCTGAAGGAAGACTTGACGTCCCTCTCCAAGTATCAAGGCAATCAGTGAACTCAGTCTCATGATATTAAAATTCTGTGATTCTGTGATATCAGGTCTTGCGATATTTGGGCAAGGGAAGAAGTGAGAAAAAGAAAAGTAAATCACGTGGCCACAAAAATTGCAACTCGCCCTATGACTTCACGCAAAACCTCTGGCAGAAAAAAAAGAACTGCCTCGAATACCTTGAGGTAGCCTCTACTTTTACATATAGGGCTATCCCCTCTGTGGTATATGCTTTCAAATCAATCCCTATCAAGTCAGAACTTTTGTTTTCAGCTGTTCAAGCACTACTGCAGATGGTCACAATTCCAAAATACATTGTATTCGCGCGCAGATTATTTTCAGTCTTTGGTTACTTCAGTCTAGGTTGAGCAAGACCCTGCCATCTGATTTCACTTCATTCTAAAGACAAAAAGCTGGAATATGAACTTAATACTGAAATTTCCAGCTGTTATACCACGGGCGAGATTCTATTTTGGGATGGGAACCTAAACCACAAACTACCAGGGAATTCGATTTTATCTCAGCTGAGGAGCCCAGCACGTTCAGAAACGTAACACAACCTAAACCTAAAATAAGCTGAAATCGCTATTCTGGATAAAGCGCAGGGTGTGGGTTCTAACCTGTGAAACGCTCGATACGGTTCCTTTTTTTCAGAGCTGTACCCTGAAATGGTGACACTTCAAGATTGTCAAGATAGTGAGATGTGAATCTCACTACTCGCATCATTTTGCAGCTTGTATCTCTATGGTTGAACATTACGTCTTCTCCTGTAATTTACGGTGACAAAAGGCCACCACAGTTTAAAGTCATTATGGTGAAGAGAGCATGCTGTCTGGCTTCATTTCATCTGTGCCACCCCCCACAAAGCTCAAGCAACGAACGCATGCAGAAATGTTTTATCCCTCAATGGGATGGGTAACCAGAACGGAAAACGGAAGAAAAGAGGAGAGCAAAGTAGAAAGAGGGGGGAAGAAAAAAGTCAAAAAGCATTGAAACCCCAGGACAAAATCTCACTAAAGGCAAGTAACCTGCAGAAGGCATGGGGAGAAGAGGACCTGTGGGTTTAAGCATCCCAGATGCCGGAGTGCATCTCTGCGTTTCAGCTTCCGCTTCTGCCGCTGCTGGAGGCGGTTACGCTGCTGGTGGGCACCAAACGAGATTTATGGGGTGAGGAAAGGGGAAACCTCACACTGGAGGGGACAGAGTCCCACCTTAAGCCACTTCCATCTGCTCCCCTCCAACAGCCTCCAGTCTCCCCCACTGGAATAAAGACCAGAGATGCTTCTTCGCACGCTGCATCCTCATCCTCTGCCAATAGACAGAGCGATACACTTCCCTATCAACTTCAGCCACAGACGTTAACACCAGCACCATGGAGCTGCTGCTTTACACCCGCGAGGACCAACCGCATCACTCTCCCCCCAGTAAAAGCAGCAGAAGAAAGCAACAGGGCTCCAGACCACACTGTGACCCCGAGAACATGGGATGGGGAGCACAACCCCCCGCACGGAGCCGCGAGCCTGCTGCCAGAGCCCGGATTCCAGTTAAGAGAAGTATGCAGATAAAACGCCTTCTCCACAGGGCTGACCTAGTTCTCTTATCAGTGCAACCGAGCTAACGAGGAAGGACCAATCTGTTCAGAGCTGCTACCCCAATTTGCTGAATTCTTCTGCTCTCCTGAAGGTTACATGAGAGCTTCTTCCAGAGACGCACTGCAAGCTTTTTTATTTTTTAACCTGGCTTTTGGGCAAAAGCTTAATACCTGCTGAGGCGGGTGGTTATGAATGCAGAAAAAACTCTTCCCCACCACAGATTCATTCATGCATTTCTTCCCAAATCACCACCAGGTCCCACCTTCCCCAACTAACCAGCAAAGGCACAACTATTTTTTTTCCTAACACAGCAGAAAACTACTGTATTTTCTCCTACGACTTGAAGCAATCAAACGCGCTCAAATGAAGTAAACAGCAAACATAAGTCTGGGTGTTTGTGATGAGAGTCACTCACTGGTACCAGCAGACCCAAAACTCAAGAGGACAAAGCCTGTGCTCTTCAGTGATGATGCTGAAGGGGACAGCAGTGCTGGGAGCCTGAAAAGCAACCCGTGCAGGATTTCCCACTCTGCACAAGCCAAGAAGAGGTGCAAACACGAAGGTAATTTGATGAACATGGTATTTTCTAAGGTAGGCACGTTCCCTGCTAAACTCCACTGGCTTTAAGACTTTATTGGAGACGTTACGCCGCTTCTCCTTGCATATGGTTAACGGGCTCCTTCCTTAAAAAAAAAAATACAAAAAAAAAAAAAAACCAAGAAGAAGATTTATCAAAAGGAGAAATCTCCAAAGGACTTGATAAATTGTCCTCTATTCCTTCTCAACTACAGCATGCCACGGTACCACGACCTGCAGAGAGCCCTCCGCTCATCAGCGCAAAGTTAACCAGGAGGCAGATTCCCCCCAACTCAGAAACGAAGCAGAAACACCAGATCAGCACAACCGAGGCTCACCAACAGACCAGCCAAAGCGGGAGTCAGACCGGCCAGGCCAGGCAGCGGCATTCTCCAGATGACCACAGAGGCTCCTCTGCTCTGCTGGATGGAGCTCAGCACCCACGCTCGCCCATCCCCACCGCCCAGAGGGACGGGATCGGGGAGGACTGGGATGGCCAAGAGTCACAGCAGAACCTCTTGGACCCGCCCTGCGGGCCTACGCTGCTTTGTGGCGTCTGAAGTTGGTTTCCAGCCCTGTAATGGCTGGAGAGCTGGACAAGGCTGTGGTGAGGCTGAAGTTACATCACGGACAGGTGGGTTCCATCGCACTGAAAACCCAGAGACACCCTGCTCCTTGTTGGGTCCCCCCTACCAGTTTAAGAATCTCACTTTTCAGTACCCACTGTTTTGCACACACGTGATGCCTTCTGTAAAACCAGTCACTTGCCTTTGGGGTAGCAACTGTAGATACCTAGGTGCATGAATTGTGGTGTTTTCCTCTTAAAATTGTTATGTAACATGTACACGTTTCAGCATCAATTGCATCTTTCCTTATATCTTTTCTAAAATATCTTAGGAGGGCTTTTCTTTTGATAATATAATTTATCTTCTAAATGTATAGAGTTATTACTGAGACAAATCTAAGCTGAAAGAAAAAACTATTAGTGGATTCTTTCATGAAAGAAAGTCTGGTTAATGAATTCTGTTATGTTGGATTGTAGTAACGGGCTTGGTTAGCACACCCCAAGAAACGCCTTCATCCCAACTTCGGGACTCCTCAACACCCAAGAGGCAAGGCCCTCACACTGAACCACTTCTGATCTCCTCAAAATAAAACCACCAGCAGGTAATTGTCCAAGAGGAGACCACGTCCTCAGTGCAGAATCATAGAATTATAGAATCATCACAGTTTGAAAGGACCTTAAGATCATCAAGTCCAACCTCCAGCCCTACCCCACCCTAACACTGAACCATCTCCCAGAGAACACAGAGCGTTTGGACCAGAGGACGCAAAGACGTTTTGGAATTTTCGTGCTGCACACGTTAAGCTGCAAAATGAATCTCGATTCTCACAGTTGCAACTGGCGTGGATTTCTCCAGATTTCCATTTGCCGGCCTGCCAGCTCTTCTGGCCAAGCAGCCTATAATTCAAAGAGCACCATTGTCATTCTGTCCCGTTTCCGTAACGTGCAATTTGAAATCAGGGCTGGGGGGGCAGGGAGGAACTGGAGGAGGCTTAAAATTCAAATCCAGATAGTTCAATCTGCTAACTTGATTTTAAATCCCTATCTTGTGGTACCAATTACAGCCCTTCGAACATCTGCTTTAGCAAAGGGTTCCAAGTTCAAACACAATTCCTCCATCCTACAGACGTTCCTCATTGCTGACCCATCCCGTGGCTGTGGCAAAGCCCCGGCCACCGCACGTCATGGCTAGCAGGATGGCAACGTGGGCAAGTTAGCGTCCAACTATGAGTGTCTGAATAAGAACCCCTCTTGCCTCTACAGGCAAGCGAGGAAAAAAACAAATGGACTGAAAGAAAAAGAAAAAGGACTGAAAGAAAAAGGACTGAAAGAAAAAGAAAAAGGACTGAAAGAAAAAGAAAAAAAATGGACTGAAAGAAAAAATATGGACTGAAAGAAAAAAAATATTGACTTAGGCAAGCGTGTTTACTTTAGTGATCAGCTTTAATAAATGTTCCTGCTACTGTGAAGGAAAATTTCAGATGCAAGAAGGAAAAACACCTTCCTACCCCAACACCCCAGCGTTGCTGCTGCCCACCTGATGAAGTATCGCAGCCCTGGGCAGAGGCCGATCTCTTGGGAAAGGGGAAACTTGGTTTTGGTAAGGGGCACGAAGAATTCCACCCTGTGCTCGCTGACCTTTAAGCTTTACTCAACTGCCGGCTCGCCGGTCGTGTCGCTGCCCCTGCAGCCCCCCAAGAGCCGACAGCAGCTCTGGAGCAGCCTGGCCAAAACAATGAGCAGAATTACACCAAGGTGAGACCCCAGGTGGTTTTGCCATCATCCTTCATAGCACTTAAGAATTCCCCTTGTACACCAAGTGTGGCAAGCACAAAAAATGAAAAGATAAGCTTTATACCCCCACAAAGGGACATCAGGGAGCAAAGTGACTCCAAGAAGTTGGATGTGATGATCTTTAAAGTCTTTTCCAATCTTAATGATTCTAAGAAAGTGAAGAAATAACACGGCAGCACCTTCAAATACCACGCAGAGCTTCAGCAAACTGCTCCAGAGAGCAGCAGCAGCAGGGAGAAAGATGCTGGAAGGCACAACGACACTCGGCTGAAGGGTTTTGCGCCCACACGTCACGCCGTGCTGAAGCAGAAGGACATCTTGCTGAAGTACGTCTGGCAACTCCCGTTTGTCTAAGCTGGCTCAGGATTTTAATTTTTTTTTAATTTTTTTTCCTGCCTTGCAAACCAATCTCGGTAGATCCAAAAATGAAAATAAAGCTTAAAAAACCATACATTATTCAGTGAAAACTAAAAAAATAATATAAGAAATCATTTAATCCGCCTCCTGTTCTGAACAAGACAGCTTTGTGCCTGTTTACTCCAATCTCCAGCATACAGTCCAATTAATGTAAGTACTGCAATAAGAAATTAACAGTTGAAAAGTAGAAAAACTCCACTTATCCACACGCACACATCCCACCGTGTGTGCTGGTGCAAATCTATGAAGCATCTGTACAACACCAAAGTACGCTTAGGGTGATATCCCAAAAGTATTCCCAGCTTAGTACCTGCGGGACCTTGAGCAAAAAAAATCTCTTAACCTCACATTTCCAACCTGGAAACAACGGATATCAACCTGTTCCACACAAGAACCACCTGTAAGACAAGATGAAAAATGCCAAGCGTATACCCCGAGTGAGCTGGTGTGTGAGATTCCAGCGTGAGCCAACAAACCATGAGGCTTTGAAGCGCTTAATAAAAAAAATAAAGGTGATTTCAAGAGGTAACACTAGCACAGAGCCTCGCGGATCCAGCCTTTGCTGATGGCTGTCTTCCATATCAAGTGATTATCTGCCCAGTGCTGCCAGTCTGCCCGCTCCCAAGGGACCCAGTGCTCACTCCTTGGGTTTGTTATTGCCTCCTAATCACTGGCGGGGCTAATTACACCCATTATCAGTTTGTCTGGCTGTGCCCAACACACGCCCGACAGCCAAACCCACAGGAGCAGAGGACGGCGAGTCCCTGTCGGGGAGATGCTTCAAATTGTGACACTTCGATGCAGCAGGTTTATACATTTATGTGAGATAAACAATGGATTTGCAAGGGCTCCAGAACAGTCTCTATGGCAACTATACGCAGAACGAGGGGGAGGGAGGGGAAGTTCCCACATTTTCTAAATGCTCTGCCCAGAGCGATTCAAAGTCCCTTTTCTGGGAACTGCAGGTGAAATGCCTGGTCTAAGTTCGCACACGGATGCAAAAATATCTAGTTTTAGGCACCTCGCTCTCCTTCAGGTGTTATGAAATCTGCCCAGGCAGATTTGATAAGACTGCAGAAACAGCTGCCTTAAAATTTGGCTAAGAATTGCACATAGGTGACACATGAGGTTATAGAGAGAGCCACCAGGGAAACCAGGACCCTGCCCAAAAGCAACACTTGGCCTTAAGCAGGGCTCAGCGATGCTCCGGCTGAAAACTGCAAGTGCATCACGGACCTTAATCACAGGAAGCCCAGATCCCACCCCTGTTTTATTTCCATGGCTTTTCCAAATCCAATTATTACAAGGCAAAACAAGAAAAACCTAATCACGATGGACGGAGAGGCCCTGCTCACTGTCAGAGTCATTGCAACCCACTCAACCCCAGCCAGCTCCTCCCACCGAGAGCCAGACCTCAAAGGAGTCATTCGTGCTCGTAGCAAAAGGCACGTTACATATCATTTAGCGTTACCATCAACCAAACCAGGGTAAGACAAAGCAGACAGCATTTCCTCAACCTTACCACTTTGCTCCTTCAACGTTCTCTCCAAGGCAGGTGATTCCACCTCGGCAACCAACTCATGAACCAAGAAGGAAAGCAAAGGGGGAAAATGGTCAGAGAGCCCGTGTTTTGTTCCGTCACCTCAAAACCGAGACCTCTTCTCCTGAAACTGTTCTATCGCTCTATCGATGGGCACCACGAAAACGTCAGCAGGCTGGCAGCCTTCGCAAGAACACTACGGGGTTTTATTTCTTTTCTCAGGAGGCAGTGGCAGATGCAGTTTTCATTAGTTCTCCGTCAAGTTCCTGACCTCCAAGAGTGGGATCTGAAAGCTCTTACGCTATTCCGTCACGAAAGCCTCTTCCATTTCAGGAGCGCTTTGTGACTCGTTATGAAGAGCTCTGCTGCGAAGGGCTGACATCTGTCTTAACTGGCATGAAGGGAGAGGTGTAAAATGAAATTATTTGCCCAGCAGCCCCCTTCTACTTTATCTCGACGTCATTACCTCCACACCCAGCCGTTAGTTCTGACCAGAGTTTTTTGTCATTCGCTACACAAACCTGCACACAGCTAACGGCTGGGAACACAATCCATGGCTGGTGTATTCCACGAGGAACCTCTGCACACAGTTTGCTCCTCCGAGGACCTCAGTCCTCCAGCACAAAAAGCCAGAAGGACCTCTTGGGCTCGTCACTGCCACGCTGAGAAGCCAAGTAATTCTAGGGTCACCCTGGTGTTTTAAGGATTAGATGTGCCACCACCTAAAACCACGTATAAAATCACGCGTTGACCAGCTAGAACCTCACAAAGAAACAACCAACCCATTTTCTGGTATAGTTACTCACATGAGGAAGAACAGAACAAAGCCATTCCAGCAGCAAACAGAAGGAAAGGGCCAGTAAATGAGTCCCAACTATACTGGTACATTCAACGCATCCGGAATAATCAACTTTCACTGCTAGCTTTCCCGAGTCACTAACCTAAACCTTTTTGCCTTTAGTTTTGACATGGCATTCACCCCAGCAACGCCACCGCGACCTGCGTCTGTGCATATCGGGACCAAAAAAAAAAAAAAAAAATATCAGTTTATGTCCTGTCAGCCTAAAGCCACTGACAATCTGACTTTTCACGTGTGGCTACGTAACCTGCGAACTGAAGCTGTAAGCAGTTTCTCATCAGACTACTTTCAGAGTTAACAACCAGAATATAAGCAGCCCAAAAATATTAGGTGGGCGAGACTACAGGGAA
>NW_009699672.1:15929-17597 GCF_000703405.1 Apaloderma vittatum
AGAACACGGACATTTACTTCTTGTTCCTGTGCCCTGTAAGTGCTTAAAACTGGGGCACTTCAAATCCCCAGTGAGGTTCTTTTCCTTTTTTTTTTTTCCCTGTTCCGACACATCCCGAGAGAAGGGCCGAGATTATCGCAAAAGCCTCAGGAAAACAAAACCAAAAACAAACGGAGCCGTCGCTTCGAAAAGCCAAGCGCAGAACGCGCCTGCGAGTTTTGCCCAAAAGGACATTCCTCGCCCTGGGAGTGGTGCGCCGATGACCTCACCGAGCTGCCGACGCCGGCCAGGAAGTGTTTTTGCTCGTGTCTTCAAAATAAGGAAGCCGGCATCTCAGCTCCGCCGTTCGGGATCTGTCAGCGAGACGAAGGCAGCGGCAATGCCCGAACCTCTCCCGCCGCAAACGCAACGCCGTGCTCTAATGAGCCATTTTATGGAGCCGTCGTTAAGGCCCAACGCTAATCGCCAGCATGATGCGCTGAGCAGTTACCGAGGGCAGGTCTCGCAGCGTCCTTTGCTGCATCGCTCGGGAAAGCTGATATTTCGCCCTTCTGTGCGTTCCTCCCCATTGCCATTAAACCGAATCTCTGCCTTTCGCTTGGAGCGAATCCCAGAAGTGACAGATGCAATAAGCATGAAGCTTTAACTTGAAAAAATCCAACGATGTTTGAAAAGGCAGCTCGCTAGAAGACAGGGCAATGCCAACACAGAAGAGAGACACACACAAATGCTGATTAAAGCAATCCCTAGAAAAGGCTGCAAGTGACCGCTGAAAAACCACGATTACGAAGCGCTGCATTAAAACCGATGCTCCCCGACGCGTGTCGGGTCTTCCTACGGCTACCGAAAACACTAAAAACCATCTAAACACCAAATCGACATGCACTGACTTTGTCACGTCGGTATTCGTTCTCGCACCTTTGTGTACACGCTGTTTTTTTAGCAAAGACAAGTATCAACAGCAATAAAAAGCGCACAGCCATCTGGTTCTTCCCCTCCACGAGCGGAAAAGATGAGAGAACGCTCGTTATTCAAACGAAAAATCGCAAATATCCTCTCCTGCCTCCTCTCGCCTGGGCACTTCTCACGGGACGGACGGTGCCAGTTCCCACCGTTTTTCCCACAGGGTTCCTTCTCCTCCTTGCACTTAACGAGAGGGCGGCGTCAGGTAACCTGGGTACAGCCTGGCCTAAAAATTAAACCGGGATCGCTTATCAGCAAACCAAAAAAACGGCCGGAGCCTTGTCCGTTCATAGCGTCGCCCTTTCCATCCTCGGTCTTGCTCGCACTAATCCACTCGCACATCTGCCTGAATGGACGTGCTCAAACAAACACCGAAAACTACGGCTATTAAAAAAACCCCTAATGCATATCACTCATCTTTAACAATAAAACTGCATCAATCAGTTTTACTTTTGTTTCCAGTCAGCTTTCAGATCCCCTCTTTTTTTTTTTTTCTTTTTTTTTAGACCTGTCTCCCGTGCCATCGTCGCATCACGTCGTCCAAACCGGGGTACAAGAGCGGAGCGCTTGTGCGGTACTGGGGTCATTGTGCGGTACTGGAGCAGCGAATCTCACGACACGCATCTAAGTCCTAACCCTTAAATTCTTTGACGTGACACCACAAGGAAAAACAAAGCCCAGGAACGTGTGGCACAACCCAGGGCT
>NW_009699673.1:0-11605 GCF_000703405.1 Apaloderma vittatum
CCCATGCTGACTGGGCCTGATCACCCGGTTGCCCTGTATGTGCTGCATAATGGAACTCAACATGATCTGCTCCATCAGCTTCCCTGTTGCCAGTAACCTTTTTCACTATTGTTTTGTAAAATGAAATTCAAAGGAAAAAAAAAAAAACATGAAACACAGCTACTCCACCAGTCCTCTGCCCAGCACAACATTATAGGACAAAGTTTCAGTTAAATCTCCCAAAACAAAGGCCTGTGAATAAAGACGATGGACTGAAAACACTGTTTAAGACTGAAATATGGATGAGTAAGAGGCTCTTTCCAAAAACTTTCTGAAAAAAGCTGAGCATCAGAAATCTCCAGGCATCAGTCAACCTTACAGTAAATTACCACCTTTAACAAAGATGGCACAGAGCAAATGAGTTTTACACTGCAACCAAAGACAACCAGCCAAACAGGCCAAAGAAGTTCTGAAATATCTTCATGAAGAGCTTTAATTCTGGGGAAGTCTATGCAGAAAAAATGGCAAGCAGATTATTTTAAACAGCTTAGACAAAAGGAACATGCATTTCTTCTTGCACATAGAAATTTCTATACATTTCTACAGCTAAAGATTTTTCTGGTCTCATAACAAAAAGCAGCAGTATCTGAAAAAACAAACAATTACTATTACACATAGAAGTTTATGACTTCCCATTTAAGGGTATTATTTTCCCTGAAACAGATCACTTCTTTAAATTACCCATATTCTTCTTTCCTTCAGAGAGACAAACAGAACTTTTGCCTCTACCAGTTGGCACTTCCTATCTATACAATGCAAGCAAGCAAGGAACTCATTATCTTTCTAAATAAATATATGATCTACCCCAAATTTTAAATGACTTGAACTTCTAAATGAGCCTCTTCTGAGAGAGAAGAACTCAATATTAAGTATATTTAGGAAAAGGAGTTCAGTCATACTGCACATCAAGTCAGCAAACACCCTGCAGCAAATGAAAGGAAGTGAGCCTATCCCAACTACCTACACGCACTGCTTAAACAAAAGGAGTATTTCAAGTTAATCCATATGACGCATTAACTAAAGCCTGGCAAGACCATTATTTCAGACATGAGTTTTCAATAACCTCTTTTGTTAACTAGTTTTTTCTCCTATTTGTCATGGCCTTTTATGAACAAATATATTTTCCGTTTATCATCAAAACTCTGTCAGGGTCTATAGAGCTGACTAAAACAACAATATGGCTTTTCTTGCTTTTATTTAAAAAAGACACATTCCTCACATTGTTAGCAACATATTCTCATCGTACCAATATCTACAGAGCTCTGCCCATGATACTGTGAGACAACCTGAACTGGCCATTCTTGCCAATCACTAGATACTAAGACATTACACAGGAGGAGCTAGAATAGCAAAATGCCTCAGAGAAGTTACTTATTCCAATAAGGGTGCTCTTTGAGAAAGAATTCTTGAAGGCATATGGCTGAGCCTCTGCACTGGTGCCTGGGGGAATCCCCATGTCCCACAGAACTGCTGTCAGTAGTTACTAGGATACACCAAGATCTGCTTCTGCTTTTTGGTTGTTTGGGATTTTTTTAAGGCAACTCACTGGTTTCTGTGAAATGTATCAATTTTTAGGAAGGAGAATAATTTGTGAAATCAGACATCGTAGCTACAAGACACAAAACACCAGAGAAATAAGTTTTGACAGAAAATTAGACAACTCAATAATGACTTCAGACTTAGTTCTTAGGAGATAATCTCCCTTTAAAAAACATTTTCACTGTAAGCTAAAGGATTTAGGGCTGAGAGGAAAGAAATTGAGACTTTCTTTCACCTTTTTATAGCTAGGTGCTGGAATTTTCACAGTGAATCTGTTGCTGATCAATTAAAATCTATCCTCTCAAAGTTAATTTACTATCCAGAGAGACTGCCTCAGCAATAAATCAGAACTGCTCCACAACTTGTTCAGACCTCATAACTTAGTATCAATGAATTATTAATACAGTAATAAATAAATTACATGCACACAATATTACAAAGTACATAAGCGCTGTGCACAGCAGAGAAACTGCACACCGTGGAGCTGGGGAGCTCAGTGGTTTGAGCGTGGTGCTGACAACAATGACTACACCGAGGTCACGGGTTTGATTCCCGCTTGGTCCCCATGTGTTGCCTGGTCTAGTCAAGAGGTGGCGTCCCTGCCCATGACAGGGAGGTTGGACTAGATGATCTCTAAGGTCCTTCCAACCTGGGCCATTCTATGATTCACATACCTGGTGTTTTTCATTAGCTTGTACATGACACTCAGACATTGCAGAAACATCTCCAAGTGATTTATTCCAACTCATGCAGATGTAGCACATGCTATAAATTTTTAAAACTTTAGAATGTTACATAGCTCAGTTTTGTTTATGCTCATTCCAATAACATCATTGTAAAATCGATTTAAAAATTGAATAATCTTGAATGCCTTACCTCTGTCATATTAAATTTAATATATTGGGATCCCTCTGACTGACTGTACCAACAACATTTTTAGATCAATTGAACTTTCATTAATGTAGAAAGTCTTATTTTGAATTAGGATTGATTTAATGAAATGTAAAAGAAAACATTGGGGTTTTTTTTTGACACAGGGAATATGTATGCCGTGTCTGAAGTAGAAGATGTGGTTTATTTCAACCACAGCTAGAGGAAAAAAAAGTTAATTTCTTATAAATGTTTTGATATTGAATTTATAATCAGTTACGTGAAACAACATGACAGAAATTGTAGAGAAAAGTAGTTTGGGAGGCATCTCTGCAAGTCAGATGGTCCAAACTTCAGCTCAAAACAAGGTTAAGGTTACCCACCTTGTATCGCCCACACCAAGAACTCGGCAGGTTTAAGGCATCTGTTCCAGGCTGCTTCCCCATGCCCCTCCTCTGGGTCCCACCAGCATCTCCCAAGGTGCCCCAGTAAATCCACCAGTGCGAGCATATTCCAACCTGCTCCTTGCACAAGCCTGAGCTTCTTTTACCAGCTCCTTATGAGCCCTCAGCATCATCTGGCTTTCTGGCTTGTGTTCTACCAGTGCAGCTCTGGAATATTTGCTGCAGGTTTTGGCTGGTTTGTTATCAAATTCTCCTTCCTGTTTTTCTGTTTAAGGATTGGGCCATCATTGTCACAAGTCACCACTGCAAAGCAACAGCAATTAACGGTATCAAACCAGCACAGCTCTCAAAAACCTGCAGCTGAAAGCTTCCCTTGAGAACAACAAAAACGGAACTGAAAGAAAATGACCTCTTTAAGCTACCCCAAATCAAAGTTTAAAAAACAACAGACTTTTAATACTAGGAAAGTCCTCCTGGATAATAATTTTAAAAGAAAAAAAAAACAACAGAGAATATCTAACAAAAGCTATCAAGACATGAGTTAGTAACAGTAAAAAATAACTTTCTCAGATCCTTAAAATGTACATGGACCCTGTTTTTTATCTCTCAGAAAGCTCAGAACATCATTGTTTCCTTTAGGCCATAACAGCAAAGCATATGTCTACCCATAATACAAAATACAAATTTCCATTAACTGAAAAACGGCTAAAATTCTGAAGCAATCATTAAGTTTATTTGCTGTTATGAATAATATTGTTATGACATAATAAACGTGATGAGATTTGTACCAAGTGCTTCTAATAACAATCAATAATTTCGCTGTGCTGTGATTTTCCATGTAGTAAATGAGCAGTTCTGTACAATGGTCAGAAAGCATAACTGCACAGACACACAATTTGAAAGACTGCAGAAAGCAAATGTGGTTTGTTAGTGCTTTGTCACGAGCTTTACAGCCCACAAACACTGATCGTGTCAGATTTTATCCCTCGAATTTTGGAGGAGAATAAGATTTTTCATTTTCTTTTTGCAATTTTAAGAAAATACAGGAGAAGAATAAAAAACGCAACTATCTCCTCCCCAAGTAAACATGCAGTAGGTGAAAACCAGCTACAGAATGTAACAGACAAAGCAAGGAGTACAGGCAGACCTTTTTCAGCTCCTCAGTCTGGCCAGACAGGCTCCCTATACCTCATTTAATGGGCTCATTAATGTAATCTGAGTGTCTACTTTTTGTGCCTGTCTAATTTCCCAGTGAGGCTCAGCTGCTGTTTTGCAAAGGGATACAGGCTGAGGGTGAGCAGTAAAACCTGGCTCGGCTTAACACATATGGAGGCAAAATTCCCAATTCCATTCTATGTCTTTGTACAGACACCCTGAAAATGGAGACTTGCATCAGCATACATCATCGCAGAGATGTACGGCAGGATGTTCTTCTTGTTTCAAGAAGGTTCACCTGTCAGGTTCAAAAAGAATTTAGCACCTCCAGTACATTATTGAATTTCTATATGTGTCAGAAAAAACCTTTTACTCATCTCATCCATTAAAAAGCCACAGAGGCAGAACAAGCCTGTAAAATTGAGATGAGAGTTCAATATCAATTATTCCTTTCAGTTCAACGGCCTAAAATGTGGTGCTGTGTTGCTACAAGAGATTTGGAGGCTCTCAGTCACACTAGCAAAGTTCACTATCTGGTTCCCAATGAACACGAGAGCATAGGAAGGAAGGAGAAAATACGTTAGAATACTACACACCATGATGAGAAGTCACAGGAGATAAAGACCAAAGCAGATGTGCCAGAGAAACTTAATTCTCTTGGCAAAGCCTTGCCGACCTGCTACAGCTAAAAGGTCTGTCCACAGCATGAGACCTTTTGGAATGACACTAAAGCCCCTGTTTATGCTGCATCCAGTCCATTTACAGAAAGCTTTACTTTCCAAGTATTTGAATCTGCACTAAAAAAAAACCCCAAGCAAACAAATGCAGTTATTAATGCCTTTTTTTAAAAAATAAACCAGCAGCAAGAAAATACTACCATACTCTAGGAGTTTCCTATTCAGTTTGTCACAGAGAAGTGCCCTAAGAATACCCACGTCCCCTAAGTAAAGCCCAAACACAGGCGCTGGGCAGATCGCTGTCAAGGACGTCGGCTTTCCCAATGTCCCGTTGGGAGGTAACTGGGTTATGGGAAGAGAAAAGCAATTGCTGCCAGAAGCTGCAGAATGCTGAGAACGTGAGGTCTTAGAAAGGACTTACTTGGCAATCTCAGTTACCCTTTTTCTTTCCGCTCACCCACTAAGGTAGCATAAAATCTGTCTATATAAACTGCACCCCAAAATAAACATTCATGAGTAGATGTATTTATGAAATAAGGAAATGCAAGTATTACTAATTTCCTAAGCTTGTAAAGCAGATTACATGAAAACCAAATATTAGATGAACAGGTAAATGCTTGCTAATCTGTTAGTAAAATGACCCTGTTTTGGCTGCAGTTAAAATATGTTAACTCCATTTTAAGCCTTGACACAACCTAGGTTTTCAAGTTTCTGGGATTTGGTAACACCTGTAAAGATATTATCTAACATTCAGCCCTAGGTGACCTATTTAGACAGTTCATTCCAAGATAAAAATGATAGCTAGCTTCTTCTCCAGAAGCTGCAACCTGGCCTCAGCTATAATTTAATAACTAATCAATTACCTAATTTCTGAAACAGAAAATGAAAGTGCTTCCATAGCTGAACAAGAAAACAGATTGTCACAGATGTATAGGAACATGAATTGACATGCAAGAGGCACGAATTGGCAACAGAGCAAGCCTGGAAACTAATTAACTTTGAATTAGCAGGTCTATAAGCCAAGTAACTTCTTTAAAGCCTAAACTGTGAGACAAAAAGGAATACATAGAATACCTATTTGTATATATTGTAACGTTATTTTTTTTAGTTTGGATTTAAATCAGTATTTTCGATCAAACATATTTAACACAGCCTCTGACTTCACTAAAATTTAGTATCAAGTTAGAACTGTCCATTAAACTCAGATTTAAATTATTTCCTCCTCTTTCTACAGTATTTTACTATTATTGATGATACATATTGAAAATAAATATATCATTTCCATTTGACTCCTGCTTTACTATAAAAGAGCAATATGATCTACAAACAAAAATACAGTAAATATAAGGGAATGAATCCTGCCCTCTGTATTTTCTGTCCTTACCGATCCAATTAATACAGCACAGTACAACTAACACCTTACAGTAATATCAAAGATTCAGTTACATTTCTGCAAGTTTACAAAAATGACTACTTGTTATAAATATGAACAGTAATCTAAGATTGTGCCTTCTCTTTGACACTAGCTATGGAATATTCGCAGGAACGCCCATCAAGCAAATGTGCCAGATGGGTCTAGACAAATCGTAATGTGTAAAGAGATTCAAAGAAATTCCTCCAGCTGAGGCAGCAAATAGCTAGATAGGAAATAGATATAAGTTTGCTAAACGACAACGGAGGAACATGCAGAACATGGTAACAGATTACAAACAGTAATGGCTTTTTTTCTCATGTGAAATTTATCACAAAAAAGAAAACCAGGCACCCTCATCATCATTGCTTTAACTTAAATGTTAACCAAACTATTTCCACCATTATGCCAGTGGCTTTGGATTTCCTACACTCTCTAACATTCCGACCTATTTCAATACAGAACTGCTTTCAATCACAAGTAAAGGGAAGAAAGATTGGGAAAGAAAGTTGGAAAACTGGTTGTTAGAAAATGTCATGGTGAGACTAGGATGATAACCACGGGTCTCCTCCACAATCAAATAATCCCTGCATTTGTTACAGTCTGTTTGTTTTCTCAGTTTTGTTCAGGGATATAGGGGGTTGTCAAAGCTTTTTTTTTTTTCCTATGACTACTGAGTCTTCTCTGTAAATAATGTGAATTCTCATAGTCTTTATCAGTCATTTTAAGGCATTCATGTGATTGTAAGCCAGAACAATGGAAATTCAAGGCAGCTTTGGCAGTAGTTTTCTTTGGGGCTTGAATCCATAAGTCTTTATATTCTGAAGTATTTGTCCTCCCTCATCTTTTTTTCTTCTTGGCTTTCTATTTTATTTGGCTATTTACTGTGAAACAGGTCTGCATTAAAATTTATCCGGCAGTACATCCAGTTGGCAAGAATACAAGAGGAAACCGTTCTCAAAGCCGTATCAAACTCACACCACTGAGGACTCTAAAGGACAGCTGGAAACACAACTCTCATGTTTTCACTAACTTTTCTTATTTACCTGCTTTAAAAAAACTACTCTTGTTCTAGATGGTGTAAACAACAATTAACAACAACAACAAAAAAGGTTATTCCAAAACAAAATCCCAAAGTTAATGCTACCCTTGCAGCTGCAGGGGAGACGATGAACAAATAAACAGTTATGACAATATCCTCCAAAAGAATGCAAATTCTGCAGAATGAAAAAGGAAATGTAAACTGAAATTGTAATTTAATTTCATAATTATTTTCTTTCCACTGAAAATGTTTTGCTTTCCACATTTAGAGTTTCAAAATCAAGATTGCACTGGCTGATATCAATTGCCAGCTCATATATAAATCAGAGGCAGCTACACTGGATTGTTGAAAAATATTGAAATATTTATAGTTATTAATAAAGTGTTACTATTGATAATATTACAATCAAACCAGAGATATACATTCTGCACCTAATTTACTCAATTCAGAATCGAATTTAAAGGATGCCACTGCTATGTGCAACTACAAACAACTTTCACCTATTAAGTATAAAAGATTCTTGAAGATCAGTGAGAAAATGGTCAACTTCTGTGAGCTATTTCATGATAATCTGTAGACAAAGACAAATACAGTGTTCTGACGTAATCCATTCTTCTGGTCATTGACAACATACAAAAAATTTTTAAAAATATTTTTCTCACTAGTATGGTAGATACGCATATTTTCCCAAAAGCACTCAAAAAATCAGTGATTAGGACCACAGAGACAAAGTTGATAGCTTTAGTGACCAACTTTGGAGAAATTCTGAAGTATTCAAAATGTTTGTAAACCCTGTATCAGCTGCATGACTACATAAAAAACCCCCAGTCTGCCCAGTTCACACTGCATTATCAGCATGCGCCACCTGGTAGAAGAAAAAGAACACAGCAATGTGTCTGTCCACAATAGCTATTCAGAAGTCACAGAACCACCTGCAGGCTTGGAATTACCAATTTCCCCTGCCTTGAACCCAGCAATTCACAACCATTCTGAACAAGCCCACCTGGGCACTTGGTGTGGTTCAGCAACTCAGGCTGGACGTGACTTTGAGCTGCCTGATGTAGTGAAAGATGTCCCTGCCCATACAGGCCTGTCTGCCTCTCCCTGTCTCAAAATAGAGAGATAAATACCTTTTTGATGGTGTTAGACACCACCACACACATGAAACCACTTCAAAGGGCCCCACTTTCATTATTACAGCATGATCAGGACAAGAAATACCCAAATTGATTGCCCTGGTAGTTATCAGTGTTTGTTCATGATCAAATCTAGAGCTATTAGGAATACTTCCAGAAATAACACCTGTTGGTCATTCACTTTGCAGGACAAAGCACTAGATGAATAGGGGCAATCTACAAACAGATCTTTGAAAATACACCTACAGCAACAGTAACTCAAAGTAATCATAAGTATACAGAGGACAAACATTCCTCCAATTCTTCCAACTCAGCTTTACAACTGAAAAAGAAGGTTATGTCATGACATGCCTTTAAAAAACAAAAAAAAGATGACTTAGAGGAACATAAGATGATATTGCAGGTAAAGGATTACCAGTAAGATAACAGGTAGCACATTCCATAATACTGGAACAAAGTAATTCTTTGTGAAACTTTGTCATTTTAAGGAAGGCTTAAAAAGCAGGAGAAAATAAACTGTCAAATTCCGAATGAGAAGTGCCAAAACTCAACTCCACGTTTCTCTGCTGTCCCAGTGGATTGAAGACATCTTTTTAGATGGCCATGTGAAAAAAAAAAAACAAAGAAAGAAACAAAAATCACAAAACCACCCAACCAAAAAAACAAAGTGTAATTCGGTACATGGACTAATCTATCGTTCCTCGACACAGGCACATAACTTTTCGTAATACGCATGCATCTCTAGAAATAAGGGAGTCTGACCCAAAGTGCTACCTTGCTGCAGAAAGCAGAGGTGATATTGCATAACTGCAATATAATTACACAGAACTGCAAAGACATTCACAGAAAACAATTATTAAAAAAGCACAGCTACTTTCAAAAAGTAATTTCCTTTTTTTACTTCATTCATCACCATTTTCTTCTGCAGGCAAAAATAAAGCAGCTGTTTCAGACCAGACCACCAGAGCTACTGTACTTTATCAGCATTGTGGAACGACACTCAGCTTCAAAACCTTCCGTGTTCTTTCCTTCCCAGTCATACAGTAGGAATAAATAATTTAATCAAGTATTCATCAGGAGAGGGGAATAGCCTATTAGTCTGTGCCTGCACTCCTTGCCCCTCACTTCCTTGCATCTCTTAGAACTCCAGATGAAGTGGAAGTGTACGTCTTTATTTTAATCTGTGTATTTTATGATTTAGCCAGAAAACAGCTCTATGAGCTTAAGAAAAAAAACTTGCAAGTAACTTTAAATTCACACACAACCTTCTAAAATAAGAAGACGGAGTATAAATGGAAGGTTACAATGTCTGAAAACAAATCAGAGAATTCAAACTGCATATGAAACTGGAAGAACGGTACTAAAGTAATACCACTTTTAGAAAACCAGTTACTTCTTCAATCACCAAAACTAAACACAATGTCATTCTAAAAGAAACCTATAAGCACACATCCCCAGAATGCAAAACCAGGAGAAAGTCAGTGGGTCTTGTGGGCAGCTTATTTGCTGGTAAACACATTTACATTTCTTAAATTATTTACAAAGGACCAAGCTACTGGCATTTGACCCATTTGTCCAAAGATGGGAGGAACATCATCCTCAATCTGACTGACCAGTGGCAGATTACAAACAGATGATCCTTGTTTATTATTTCCATTTGATCTCGTCTACAATCCTTGTAAACAGCAAATAGAAATAGCAGCTAGTGTCCTCATGATACACCCCCTGTCCCACTTCTAGTTTTACCATAAATGTTTTAACAATGTAAAAGCTTGAGAAAAAGATACGAGTATGCTCTCAAACATACAAGACATCTGTGTTTGGCCCTAGAATTATTTGCTTAAAAGAACTGAAGTTGCTGTTCTGAGACTTACAAATGCTTGGTGCTATTTGCCTTCTGTTTTACCTGCCTGTGTAATTTAGTTGCCACATGGTCAAAAATTTCTCTAAAAACAAACAAAACAAACCCAGTCATCACCCCCCAAGAGCTAGAAATGTACTTATTTGCTTCTTTCTTACAGTGAAAGCTAATAGTATGGAGGCTATAAAAAAAAAAACACAACAAAAAACATCACCACAAAACCACAAAAAAACCACACACCCCAAACCCAAACTCTAAAAACCAGTATAAGAACTTGAGATTCATTTTTAAAATACAGTAACTTTAGTTTCAGTGCAGAACACCTTACTTCTATATCCCTCAATAAAATGATGAACTAATTGCTCAGCATATCCATGCAGTAATATTTAATTTTAAAGTAATTCCTATGATTTATCATCTTAGAATTGTTATTTTTTTCTACATTAATAGAAACACTCCCTCACCCTCCGCATGCCTTTAAATTATTAGTTAACTGTTCGAATCTTATGTGCCACTGGTCCATTTGGCCCTACGTCCAACCCAAAGAAATCCACAAGAAGTAAGTAAAGGAGTAGGAAGCAGAACATGTATAATTTTATATAATCTAGAAAAGCAGTGTTTCTGAAAGGCTCTGGAAAAATTCTGGAATCCACAAAGCAAAATGGTGGAAAAAGCACAGACAATTTCTGTACTCTTTTCACAAGAGATAAAACGTCTTGCAAAGCAAGTGTCTGAAGACTTTGCTGGCAACTGAACTGACTTTCTATAGGAGAAAACAAGAGATGCTCTTAGTCCATTTCAAGGATTTGGACTTCTCTAAATCATTATCTCATACATTGGTGCCCATGTTTCATGACAATAGTATGTGCCTTATCCCTAAGTAGAAAACCACCGTGATTATTTAGAAATAAACGCAGATGCTTTTTTATCCATAAGCAAAAGATCATTACAAATCCAATCTCTGTTTACTTAGTGCAGCAAAGCCTCTGGAAGTGATTGTATTATTCCTTCTCATCACCCATGAAGTAATACATCATCACTACACGGAAGGGAAGAACTCTGCTTGAATTCAGTGTAGGGACAGAGACAGAGCAAGATGAAAATAAACTATGTCTCTAGGGACTGGAAGACGGAAGGAGAGCAAGGGGAAAAAAGACAAAATAAGTGATCATGGCTAGCTGGTGCTCCAGACAAAGGGACTCTTCTTTCATTCAATTAAATCTAATTAACAAAAGAAACCACAGAAACTGCTGCAAAATATCATTAAATATCATCTCTGAAACATCATTAAGTATTAACCACAAGTATCTACACCCTGAAAGCTTTAAATCATGTTTTCTTTATGACAGTCCTTGTTTTACAAAAAAGAACTGAAAATTGATACATCGCTTGAAGGACATACAATAGATTTAAGTCTTTAAGATTATAAAGGTAAACAAAACGTAACGATTCTCATCGGTTTTACTTACTT
>NW_009699673.1:11618-12264 GCF_000703405.1 Apaloderma vittatum
CTTACAAAGTCTTCCAGGGAGCCACTCTCATTCTAAAATATCTTTTCTCACCTAAAACTGAGGGTCAGGTTATTAATGAAGCGAGTAACTTCAAAGTAAGTTGAGATTTCTCATGTTAAAAAGAGCTGTATAGTCTTTTTAACATGTGAAATATAGTAGACCCTTCTTAAAAATACATCAGTTAGCATGCAAAGAGAAAAATAAGCCTCTGAGAATTAGGCTCTATTACTGAATCCAAATGAAAGTTAATTAACATATTTCTCTTAACAAATCTGGTATAAAATAGAAAGCTCCCATTATCGAACACAATGGTCCACTATATCATGCAGTTTTGTTCTTTGCAATCTCATGCATGGGCTACAGAAAAATAGAGGATGTGTTGATCAAGAATTTTGAATCCAACAGTGACTGGACAGACTGCGGGCAGCGTCTATCTTTTATCTCCTAAGACAGAGAATTAGATCAACAGAAGCTCAACACAATTCATCGCCACCACTACGCTACACAAAAGCTGGAGTCCAAGTCTGTATCAGAGGATGAACTGTATTTTTACTTGGATAGGAGAGAAGAAAAAGTAGATCATACGAGGAAAATTGGTGTCTCCTACCTAGTAAGTGGCTCAGCTCCTGGACGAGATCCCTCTGAC
>NW_009699673.1:12295-18091 GCF_000703405.1 Apaloderma vittatum
GCTGAACCTGAGGTTGTCTATTTTAAATAAAAATCTTTCAGGTTTTGATGGATTAGTAAGGAAGGCAGTCACCTTCACGGCACCCTTAACATGAGATGACTCCAAATACAAAGTTCCTTCATCCCCACTGCTCCTTCTACAGACAGGTTTATCTAAGCAGCGCCTCCACATATTATTTTCTTCAGTAAGGATCAGCTCACTGTGACTGGTTTTAGACCCCCATTCTCTTGTTCCTCTTGCCTTGGGTGGCCTGTATGTATTCAGATAACCAACACCACAAGTACTCTGACCAGCAATTTCAGCTCCTGAATAATGACCCTCCCCCACAAACTAACTAGCTAGGGAAAAATAAATACATTTTAAAACACCCTGTGCACCAGATAAAAAAATCCAGTAGAACTTGTAGCAAATGAGCATTTTTTTCAACAAAGACTGCAAAGCCTTTATAAACACATTGCAGCTATACAATACGCTGTAACTGCTTTCCCCTGCCTCTGACTGTACCAATTAATCTGACTCTACCTACTAAAAACTCTGAATGTACTGCATAACTTCAAATCATTAAACTTATTCCAATTCCTTTGAGGTTTTCTGCTTGAATGTAAACCTGGCTGTAAGAGAAACGTTCCCAGAAAGAATCAGGGCAAGGATACGAGAGCTGAGCACAGAAAAACAGACCGTTTGCTGGCCAACCACAACCTGTAACCCTGAGGAAACGTGCAGCTCCGAGGCAGCAGATGCCAGGGAAGACACTGATGGATTTAGGGCAAAGAAGCACAAGTCCCTTCTAGGTGGCAGACCTCCAAAACAAACACTTCCTCACTGGCCAGCCAGCTGCTCAGAAGGCACATTTCTCAGTATTATAAAGTGTTCACGTGGTTGCTGATAAAGCCAGGTGGCCATGAAGCACACACACATTAATTAAGCATTTGGGTACTGGAAACCAAAAGCTCCTTCCTGGCTGCTGTGCGATCATCTATCAAACACTTTGTCTACATGTGCAGTTAAACTGCCAGCAGGAGAGCTGCACAACTGCGTCCAACCTGGGAGGGCAGTCATCACCGTAAGCGGGGGCGGCAGCGTGAGAGTAAATCAAAAGGGAAAGGAGGAGACATGAGAGTGGCCATGGTAAGAAAGATGAGGCATAAAAAAGTCAGTAATTACTAAGAGAGAGAAAAGAAATGCAGCAGGAAGGGGAGGATGCAGCCTTTATACCATCTATAACAGTGTAGCCACTGATTTGGAAGTTATTTATCCACAGTAAAAATACTTGGGCAAAACACTATTTGGGCAAAACACAGGGATTTTGTAAATATTATGAGATACACATTATATATACAGGATATATTAGTGAACACAGTAGGATTTCAAATTGCATACTTAAGGCACAAAATAACCCTGTCAGTGACACAGTAGCAAACTAAATCAGTATCTGCAAAAGTACTGTAAAGTTATACGCACCTTCAAATGTGACCAAAGTGGGTTTTAAGATTGTGTTTGCTATGTTTTTTTCCTCCAAATAACTTCTCACTGTATTATCTACTCATTTTCATAAAAGGATAATTTGTACAGTAAATCACAGTTGTCCAGATGCAAAACTAGTGAGTCAAATGCAAAAGGCTTGCCTAGCTTTCCCCAGGATGTCGGGTAGCAAGGCTTGCTGCCTCTCGGGAGTGCCCACAACGCAGATCAAAACCAGAGACAACCTGCCTGACGCTGCTCTGGGTGTAGCATAAACGGCATCAGATCTCTGTTCCTGACACGCGCCAGTGCCAGTCCCTGTGGCACCCCAGCACTGCCAGCCCCCGCAAGCAAGAACAGTCACTACAGAACACACGCTCCAGCCCATCTGCGGAAGCAGGTACTGGCACTTCATGTCTCTTGGCTACTCAGGCCGCTCTGACCAAGATATAGCAATTTTAAACAAGAAATTTATGTCCAGAAGCTTCAGATAATATTGGACAGTAATTCTCAAATGCATCATCTGAGACAGATAACATTTCAGACTTAAAAAAACCCACAACAAACTAGATCTACGCAACAATAACCTCATCAACAGAATAATAGCCCAAGAGGATCCACTACACGTGTAGATATAGGAGGGAGTCCCATTTAATATCCATCACAAAAGACAAAGACACCTACTCAAAAACACCTGCTGGAGCACTGTTGTTGTCTTCCCTTTACTTGTTGAGCTCCAGGCAAGAAATCTTCACAGTGTGACTTCAAAGAGTCAATTTTTGACAGAAACTCAATAGAACTTCTATGGAAATAACTGTACCAAACTTAAGTGCTCACATATGAAAATATATTCAAATTCGTGCTGGTTTTATGTTTGGGAGGTTTCTTTGTGGGTTTGTTTGGGGTTTTTTCCCCTGAATGCAATAATTAAATGCAAGATGGTTTAACTTGTCCTTTAACCTTCTGATTTGCCACTGAACTACTACAGTGGATTTCTTCCAAGACATTAAGAAAACTAGTTACACTGAACTTACTATATTTTTATTTAGAAATGTGAGAAAGGGTGTATCTCCTACCTGGAAATCAACTAGATAACAGTTACAAAAACCTTAACAAGAGCAACAAGACAATTCATAGAATGGCTTAGGTTGGACGGGACCTTAGAGATCATCTAATCCAACCCCCCCTACCATATGCTGGGAGGTCTCTCTGCTCCACCAGGTTGCTCAAGGCCTCATCCAACCTGGCCTTGATCATTTCCAGCAAAGGGGCATCCGCAACTTCTCTGGGCAGTCCTCGTACTTGCCATCCTTGTACTGAAGAATTTCTTCCTGAGATCTAATCTAAATCTATTCTCCTTCAACTTAAACCCATTTCCCCTCTCCTATCACTGGACACTCTTGTAAAAAGTCCCTCTCCAGCTTCAGGCATTGGAAGGCATTGTAAGGTCCCCGCAGAGTCTCCCCTTCTCCAGCCTGAACAACCCCAGCTCCTTCAGCCTGTCCTCACAGCAGAGGTGCTCCAGCCCCTGGATCATCTTTGTGGCCCTCCTCAAGACTCACTCCAACAGATCAATGTCCTTCTTACAGTGGGGACACCAGAACTGGACGCAGTATTCGAGGTGGGGTCTCACAAGAATAGAGTAAAGGGGGAGAATCACCTCTCTTGACCTGCTGGCCACACTCCTCTTGATGCATCCCAGGACACAGTTGGCCTTCTGGGCTGCATGAGCGCCCTGCCGGCTCATGCTGAGGTTCTCATCTATCAACACCCCCAAGTTCTTCTCTTCAGGGCTACTCTCAGGTGTAGCTCTGTTTTAGAAGGCCAACAAATGGAAAATCTTTACTAGTAACTGACCAGTGTGCTCTGGAAAACAAGTGCTTTGACCAGCACAACCACTCAATGTTGACAGTGACTCAACTCCCTCTAAGGAGCGTGACATTTGTAATTATTATTGATTACTACATCCTTGTGCTGGACTGCGTTTACAAACTATTTCAACAGGAGGGAAAAAATCTTTCTGAAGATTAAATTATACTAGTTTTCTCTCCATGTGTTCTGGACTGTGCCTATCTATGCAGTCTCAAAGGACATGCTGCAGAAGGCATCCAGTACAGTGTTCCTATAAAAAAATTAAATGACGTACGTGCATAAAGAATTGGATCCAGGGTTAGTATGTTTCCTTCAACTGGAATCAGGTGGAATGCCTTCTACATGCTATCACTGCTTATTAGTAGTAATTATGTATTAACAACAAATTAGATTTGCTTCTATAAAGAAAAACAAATTATCTTTTCAATATTACCTCAAAGCTTCATCTTTGCCTCAGACAAAAGAAACGGGTTTAAAAATAAAATATTAAAGTAAAAAACTGTCCATAGCATATTGAACTGCTGGTAATAAAACTTTAGAGTAACAAAATCTATTTAAAACTCAGGAATTTGTTCATGTCTCATACTACTTATCTGCACTTTGCATTTCTTTTAACATGAGTAATTTTAAAATCAACGTTTTGCTCTTTTCCATTTCTGTCTGTTGAATTTCAGCTGCAAACAACTGAATAATGTTTTAAATATGAAAGGGGGGGATGTTTGATTTTGTGTTCCTTAGGAGTTATATAAAAATATCCATGAATGCCCAAGATTTACAAAAATGTTTTTTCATCAAATCTGCATTGGTATAAACTTCAGCTAAGCACACCTTTTAGAAGACCACTTGAAAAACATGTTACTTTTAAAAATACGTAAGAAAGAAGAAAAAAAACCCAAAAGCCTAGAGGAAACTGTCCTTTTGAATCCCTAACAGAGAGGTGACAGTGATGGAGAGTGGGTGAAGACGACATCAGACCCCAGGGACTGGCTGATGGCCAGCCTGGCCCTTTGCAAATCTGGCAGCACCCTGTACACACCTCTGGCTGCCCCAAACGCCCCGATAGGTGCCGCACACACCACGCTCTGCCTTCTCACCCCGACACACCCTGTCCCCCAGGGCTGGCCAGGGAGCCGCTGCACTTCCCACCCAGAGATCAGAGCCAGCACACAGGATGGATTCTTCCTCTTTGCCTGCAACAGCTGTGTTTTGCAAGAAACTGCAACGACACAACAACTCATCAGATTCTAATATAAAATAGAGTTTTGGTCCACTCATAAGCTAGAAGACCCTTCCCTAAACATGCACTATTCATTACCTTTCATTCCTTCCAAAGTTCACATCTTATTAGTGCTGTGGTGCTAAACACCGAACAGTAAATATGTCATTGCAATAATTCATCTTCCAAAATGCTAAGGTTTTGGTTTTTGGTTGTTTTTTTTTTTTCCTGACTTCCATGCATATATTTGCTCTAAAATAAGTTCAACTGAGGGAAAAAAAACACACCAGATTTTCCCCTTTCAATACTTGTTTTGCTTTTCGCATCCCAGTCAAACTAGAAGTCTTCTTAATATATTCCGGAAACAATGAGCTATTTTAGTAACAAATAAATGTTATATAGAGTCCTCAAGTTAAATGACAAAATCCAAATTTATGTAAGTAGGAAGAAAGTGTACTGAAATCCATTTTCTTCATCAACAACTTTCTACTGAATGATTCTTCATAAATCAGCCACGTACTTCTCTATAAAGGTTGCACCATCATTTGTTTTTTTCCCAAGACTTTTCTGAGGATGAAGCAGTACCACTCCCACGGAAAGCACGAACTGCGCATTTCTAAATTACGCATCTTTGTGTAAAAGTCATGGTAAAGCAATTTGAATAAACAAAATAACTTTGATCTACCCGAGTATAAGATGAGATGCAAGAAGTTTAGAGTTAACATAAGAAGGTATGTAGAAACTATTAATGTGTGGAGCTTTTACTTTAAACACAAATACCCAGCAGATAAGGCTGCCCAAGATGAGAACATGCTGTTCCTCCTAGCTTGTCCTGTTGCTCTCTCTCCTCTATTATCTCTCGACAGATGTGGTCACCACCGCGTAGCAACCAAGGGGACATGATGGCACAGAGGAAAATCCTCCATCGAGAGCTCACTCTGCTCTACCTTCCGGCTGCAAAATGTTTCACTTCAAATTAAGAAGAATATGCTTTCTCTGCTGCCTCGGAGATACCAGAGGGGACCTCAGACCTAGGTTGGTGGCAGCTGAATTTTCTTTCCTCGGTGGGTGTACCGGGAAGAATTTAACAAGCTTGAAACTAAGCGGACCTTTTACCTGTCAGTAATACAGCTCTCCAGTTTTGTTTCTTTTCTTTTAAAAAAAAAAGGCTAGATGCCACACTGATAAGGAAAAGCAACACAAAGACAAGGCAATCAAGGGCAGACACTACCTACTTCCAGTCCGAG
>NW_009699674.1:0-481 GCF_000703405.1 Apaloderma vittatum
AAAGTATTTCAAGGTTAACTCAGGACTGCAAATTGTTTGATATAACTTAAATTTTTCATTAAAAGGGGCACATGGAATATGGTGATGTGATTTTCAAATTCTTTTTGTGAGCATTTTCATAAGAATGCCTCATTAGTGATGCAAGCAAGAAAACCCACAAGTACTGGATATGTTGGAGTCATTTTCACAACCAAAAATAGGTATTTTTTAGGAAAGCTCTTAATTGGTCTGACAACGTTGTTGTTCTCAAATTGACTTGGAGCTTAGAGTTTTTATCCTTTTATTTCTGGGTGCAGTTCACTTAAATGCTTTCCTCACTTGCATTTCTCAATATAACTTTAGTAGATAAGACAGGGCCAGGAAATCTGCTTCAGTCTGAAATCTTTGTTGGGTGACGACCAATGATGAGATTTGATCTGCTTGAATTTACCAATGACGAGATTTGATCTACCTGAATTTCCCCTCTGTAGGGATTTCTGTG
>NW_009699675.1:0-2603 GCF_000703405.1 Apaloderma vittatum
GAGGCCGGCCCAGCCCTAACCCACAACACGCTGCTACGAGAGGTGGTAAAAGCAGGTGCTTCGTTAAAGGATTAGATGGTATTGATACGAATGAGAACAGCAAATAGAGTTGGACAAATGAAGGCAGCAGTGGAAAGTTCTCAGCCCTTATGGGCTAGGGTGAATAGCTGGAAAGAAGATTTACCTAAGATCTGCCACTTTCCATTAGACTCACAACGCAGAGCATGTTCTCTTGTGCCGGAGGTTCATCTGCTCCAGCTGCCAGTGAAATGGAGACGGGATGTCTTCCTGAGGGATTCCTCCAGTTCTGCCATAAGTTGCTGGTCTTTGGAGCACCTGTGCAAGCAGCAGGGAAGAGGCTTCTCCAAATGTCATCCTCGTAGAGCCCAGTCAGAGGTCCTGGATTCCGTGGCATCACAAAGCCACGTGGCTGTTCCAGCCATGTAGGGCTGCTGAGAGTCTTGCTAGGTGACCTGCCAGACCCAGCCACCACATTCCCCCCTTCTCTGCAGGCAACTTTGCTAATCACCAGCTCTGCTGACCATCCAGCAACAGGGCCTGAGGGCTGGTGGTGACAGCAGAGGCAAGAAGGTGGCAGCTGGAAACCATCACGTAAGCTACAGCCCGGCAATGCTCAGAGCCAGCACGGGCAGCACACAAATGCCTGCTCTGTTTACACCCACCCCAGGCACAGCCACAGAACCAAGTCCTGCCTGGGGAGACGGGGAAGCACCGGGAGAGCCTGGGCGGCACAAGGAGGGTTAACTCGCAGCCGCGGGAGCAGAAAATGAGGTTCCAGTTATTAGTTGATTTATTGGTCTGTCCTCAATTGGCACTCAGGACTCAGAAGAAAATGTTCCACTCCAAAGCATTAAGCATCTTCAAAGAGCAGAAGCATTAAAAATTGAAATCATAAAATAGACATGTAAATATAGCCGAGGTAAACGGGGCAGCAAGGAGAGGAGGAGAGCGGAGCCAGCCCCAGCTGAGCCTTCAGGGCAGGGAAAGGGCTGCGCTGGAGGGCTGGAGCCTGGCTGGGATGACTGTGACCCCCCCAGGCTGGGGGTATAACCTGCGGGGAAGCTCCAGATGGCTTCACTATATGCCTGCCCTGCTCGCCTGGCTCTGTGGCAGAGCTGCCTTGCTGCACGCACGCAGGACCCTCATCTCCATGGGGAGCTTTCAGGCAGCCCCTCTCCCCATGCCTGGCAGCAGTTCACCTGGGTCGAGCGAACCCGGTGAAGTCACCCAGCTGCCCCGCTCTACGTCAGGGGTCACAGTCAGATGGCAAACTAATGCCGTCATCTCTTCGGACAAGGGTGGCTTTTCACGTGCAGTATTTCACAGAGGCAGACAAGCACTCGCTTTCCATCTCTTCAACAAGAGCAAGGCAGAACAGACCCAAACTCCTCTGAGCCGCAGTGGGAATATGCAGCTAGCTGGGGACTGGCATCTGGGGACAAGTGTGTGGCAATCCTACCCTCCCTATAAGCAGCAAGTGATGCACTGGGCTGCGCATTCACAGTATTTTCAGAGCTATTTGCAATGATACCAAGTCCTCCCAGCTTGCCACTGCTGCACACGAGGGTGGTAGATGCTCAGCCACTCTCCCACCCACATCACACCATGCTCAGGGATTTTGAACCACCACATGCAAGAAATAAACCCCTTCAAGAACTAACAAACAAGCCATGACATGGAACATCAACCAGCTGAACACCAACTGTAACACAAGCTCCTAACCTTTGAAACCTCTAGAAGCACAACCACCATGTTGGTAACGGTCTCCGGAGAGGAGCTGGGGAACTACCGCGTCCTCCAGAGTCCTGGAGTCCCCGAAGGGTCCCATCCCCTGCCTGGTCAGCAAGAAGGAGCAGCACCCCTGCCCCTCGCCACGCTCTGGCACTAACCCAGCTCTCTTGGCACCCGTACCTGTTTTTCCCCTGCACGTCATTTTCTTCTTAATTGGGAGCTCGTTAATTATCCCGATACTTTGCAGAGGAAATAAACAGCAATTAGAGAAATAAGTGGTATTTTTATTCCCTGGCACTTCTCGCAGAGCTCCCCAACGCCTCCCATCCGCCGCTCCCACACGGGCACATGTTGCTGCCTGCTCCGGAGCGTTGCTGCCCCAGCGCTCTCCTCCGTCTGTTCCCCGCGAGCAGGGTGCTGCGGTGGCGGGCTGCCTTTCTCTCCCCCGGGGTAGGAAGCGTTACTGTGTGAAAGCAGCAGGCTGGCCCGCTGTAATCTCTTTTAAAAGTCATAAATTGCTGAGAAAAGCCAGTTTTCCCGCACAACAGAAGGTTAGTGTGTTTAAAGAGAGCACTGGAACTGTTTTTATTAATCAGAACCGCTATAAAGAAAGCATTTTAATTAACATAATTATCCCGTTTGAGAGAAGCAGCCCGCACCTCACCGATACTTTCCAAACTAAAGATGCGGGCTGTCACAGTCAGTCATAATTAAGCAAAATGAGCTGGTTTTCCTTGCTGTTTTTCCTTTCTACCCCCTCCCATCCACACTTTTCCCCTTTCCTATCACACACTCTGCAAGTGGAGACAGCATCGGGCCGTGGGGGTGGCAGGGGCCCCCCGGCCCCCTGC
>NW_009699675.1:2634-20787 GCF_000703405.1 Apaloderma vittatum
ACCGCTGTCCCCAGCACAGACCAGATGGGGTTAAGCTCCGTCCCAACCAACGATGCCAACTCAGGGCATGGACCAAGCTGCAAACAGGCAACCTGGGAGATGGAGGTGGCTATAGAAAAACCCACAAGATTTGCAGGACTTTGTTTCCAGCATGGTCTCACAGTCAACAGATAAAAGATTTATTCTTGTTGAAAAAGACTAAAAAAAACCCAACAACATAAAAAGCCTGGCTCTGGGCCGCCTGCCAGCGGGGAGAGAAAGGAGCAGGGACGGGGAATAAAAGCAGGCGCGGGCAGGCAGCTGTGTGGGTCCGGGTTTCTCTGAGCATCCCAGAGCTGAGCTGGACCCTGGAGGGCAGCGAGTTGGTCAGGAGCTGCAGCCTCCAATCGGCAGGCCCCCTCCTCCTCCTGCCTGCAGCACGAGGCAGCACCACATGCCTTAGGCAGCATCTTCTAACGCTTCTTCCCGACACAGTAACAGGCTCGGTAGCTCCCACGGCACGTCCCTGCCTACCCTTCGTGCCCAACGCTGATATTCCCCTTGCAAACAGCAAGGGTACACAAAGCAATCAGGCACCACCTCCAAACCCGCAGCTAAATGCTTTGTCTGAGACCTCCTGCCCCACCAACGCATCCCGGAGCAGGATCTGACCTAGGGCTGAAGGCAGCACCTTCAGCAACCAGCCAAAGTGCCTTTAATGGCAGCACCACTCAGTATTTTAACTGGTATTTTAATGGATGTTCCACTATTTTGCTAACGTCTCACCTTAACGTGCGGTATAACAGACCGTTAACAATTAGTGCTTTTAATTAAAATCTCCTTTATTCACAAAGGATGGCTCTGAGCTGATGGGTCTGCCCTGAAATTGCACGGTGCCACTGGAGATGTTGGTGCCATGGCTTTAATGCCAGCATCACAGCAGAAGGACCACTCAGCACTGTGTCCCCATGGACTGCAGGGGCGAGAGAGCCCATCCTGCCCATGGCAGGGGGTTTTTTTAAAATTTTTTTTCAGCGTGGTTTCTTTTACTAGAGGAAGGTTTGTGCAGTCACATGCTCCACGTGTTGTCTGTCTCCCCTAATTACTCTCCGACTCAGCAGTCAAATTCAACAGCATGTGAGTGACAGCTGGAAATCTCAACAATATTAAACTCCTGGAGGTTTCATGACGAAAGGCAGGCGGATAGAGAGGAGAGGTCTTCCTCAGCTCAGCTGAGCCAGGCTGTGGCAGGAGCCTGGGTCTTGTGAGGCTCTGGAAGAGCCACATGGGAGAAAGGCAAAGCACAAAAGCCCCGACGATGAGGGGAAAAGGCTGAATCAGAGGAGCCTTCTTGCTAGATATTGAAATCAGTCAATCTTCAGGTATTAGCCCCTGGAAAAGAAGCCTTCTGTAGTGCTGATCAGCATGTTAACAACCTGTTTCCAAACAGGAAATGCAATTTTCAAGGGAAATTCAGTTTTTCTTGGTGGAAGAACTAAAATATTCAGAAACAATAATCAAAGACGCTTTTCTACCTTGTTTCATCACAGATTGACACATTTCAGGTGACTAAAGTCTGGCTCCAATTCAACCAAACAACCCACATCCCTACTCCACATTTTCCATATGCCCTCCCCTCCCTGGGCTGGAGATGGATTCTGCGGGCAAAAAGTGTGCGCAAGGGACCACGGCTGAGCAGTGGGACACTACCCAAACATCCTCTTTTGTGGCAGTTGGATATTTCTCTTGAAACGCTATATTTCAAAAAATGGGGTTTTTACTTCTTCATTTCCTCATTTTTCCCCTGGAATGACAAGGTCTCACCAACCTCATCCATCTGGGACCCACTGCAGGAAGTCTACGAGCATCTTCTGCAAGCAAACTGCCCCGGGCAGGCATCAGTCCTCGGGCAGCCTGCTGCAGGTATCCCCAGGAGAGCTGGATGGGGACACAGAGTAAAAAGAAACCACAGGGCAGAAACCACAGGGCAAAGCCTGGGGTTTGCTGCTGTGAAGGGTTTTGTGTGGCGCATGGGAGGGTTTTACTTGCATTCAGGCTACGGTTTAGACATGCCTCAAGACCTACTTGTAAGACCAAATAAAAATACCTCTCTTGGCCCTGGATTGAGATTGCTGGGAAGGAGGCTTCCAAAACTGGGTTCTCTCCCTGCCTGCGCAGAGGACGAGGTTGTGACACCACGGAGAAGCTGTTTGTAGGTCTCCATTCGCAGGCTCCCAGACAGGCAGCCTCACCCTCCCTCAACCAGGACATCTGCCTTCTCTGAGCTCCCAGTCCCCCGTGTAAATAGGACGCCTTGCTGGGAGCCTCGGGGTTGGTGGCATTGAGCAGTGTCCCTCCCTTTGCTGCCCCATCACCGGCCGGGCAGCGCTCACGCCTTCCAGGGAGCCTTCCTGCACGCTCCTCTCATCGCAAGCCAAAGCTACTGCAAGATGAAGCGATGCTCCTAAACGCCTTAGAAGGGAAATGTTAATGAGCACCGAGTGGAGGGTGAGAAAAGCCCTTAATCGCATTAGCTCCGCTGCCAGAGCTGATGAATGTCCCCAAGCCACAGAGCCCTGTCCAGCCACACGGGCAGATGGGGAGAGCCAGACCCCAAACCACTGCCCCATTGCTCAGGGCAGGGAGGGAAAACGTCAGTCAAAGCCAGGCTGATCCCTTGCTTGACCTCGAGCGAACATTTCCTGCGAGCTGACGGTGCCTACGCCACGTAGCGCTGGAATCACGGCTCCTCCTGGGACGGGATGCTCTCCTGCTCTACCTGCGCGGGAGCGGGAGGCCACGCCAAGCACGCCTGCCCGCGTCGCCAGTGAGCTTATGCTTCAGTTGCATAAATAAGTCACGCGCCAAGCTTTTATACTGGGAACTCAGTTCGGAGCTTGTGTAACTCTCTGGGTTTTATTATTTTTTTTTAAGCGGCCAGGAAATTGCCGTATAAAAACATACATATAAAAATAACGATTTTCCACAGCTAAACAGCCACATGAGCAGTGGCTTTCGTGCCGCCCTGCCTTTCGATCCCTGCACACGCTGTGGGCACACACACGCATGCAGCTCCGTGACACACAGGGGCATTTTTTACAGTGACAGCCTGCCACTCCCCCTTGGGGGGGAAATGTGGTTTAATTTTTAGTATAACCTTAAAAAAGGAGACTAGCGAAGCATCTCTCTCATAAATTTTGTAAGCGGCATTTACTTCTCAGTGCGTTATCGCGAGTGACGGACAAATCCCGAGTTCAGGGTTTTGGTTCAGAGGAGCAGCCATCTTCTGCCAGCTCCGCCAGGGTGAGGCAGCTGCACTTCAGCTCAGCTCAGGCACTGCCTGGAAGATCTCCAGCAGCCGAACCCTTTTCTCCCTCCAAGACCACAGCCTCATGTGTGCCTTGGGGGGCTCTGGGGACTCCTTTTGGCTTCTGGAGACCCTATCTCTAAGGAAGCCCCTGCCCATGGGCTGGGTATCAGCAAGAACTCAGCAAAGTTTCCCACTCAATCTCATCAGCTCAGCGCATAAAAGCATCTCTGGCATGCTCAGATCCTGCCCATTCTGGCCGGGCTATAATGGAGTTTGCTTTAAGAGCGCAATAGATCCTCCTGGTCACCAAATCCAGCTCCCTGCTACTGTAAGCCTGCCAAGTTTCAATTTGAATACACATAAAAGATCTCAACAGCTGGGGCTTTAATTACAGGGATAGAAATCAGGCTCTGTAGAGTCATATCAGGTTATTCCAGCTCCCTTGAGCTGGCTTTAGAGTGTGCCAGGACCAGCCCCCCTCGAGGAGTGCCTAAAGGAGTGGAGGCTCGAGGAAGCACAAACCATGCCAAACTCCCAAAGGCAGAGCTCAGAGGAGGCCAGGCAGGTGCTTCACAGCACAGCTCTCTCCAAAACACAGGCACAAGGGGTTTGCGTCGCTGGGCGCAGGGGTGAAATACTGTTATTTGCACCTGGCAGGAGGAAAATGCAAGGTGCCACTAAAATTCATGGCATCCATATGGATCCTACTAGAGACCAAGGGACAGGAGATGCCACGAACCTGCCTTGGAGCTGTTTTGCAAAGCCAGGCGGGGAACAGCTTAGAACTGTCTCGTGGTGCCAACAGGGAAAATTGTGGTGCCGGACTAGACCCATGAAACACTTCCAGTTCCTTGGCACTAATAAAAGATTGAAGGAGCAGAAAACAGAGGACTGTTAACAGATAGTTACACCAGATATAATTTGTAGTGCAGTTCTTTGCACCTAGAAAAAGACAAACTGGCCAGTCTGAGCCCTGCCACAGCAGATCCTCGTGTTGCCCCAGATGCTGGTACACCGGCCTCTGCGGGGACAGTTCAGTTAAATTTCTAGGGAGCTTTTGGAAACTGAACTCCGAGTCCTTAAAGCCCTAAAAGCAATTCCTGCAGAGTGCTTCCAAATAGCTACAGTTGGCTTTCCCCAAGCTCTGGCATGGGCTGGAGACTCGAGAAGCCTTTCCGAGGGCTTCCCTCTGCTGAGGTGGCTCAGCATCCCTGCAGCATCCCGTGTGCTCCCAGGGATGCTTCGCTCTGCTGTCTCGCGAGCAGTCCCCGGGCTCCCTCCTGGCCAAAGGGGTGGCAAATGCTCAGCGGAGCCACCACCACCTGGCCCAGCTGGGCTCTGGCAGCTGGTCCTGCCCTGCCCCAGCACCAGCAGCAGCTCAGCCCCCTCGGTGAGACCTGGGACCGTCCCTCACTCTTCTGCCTCAGACAACCCAAACCAAAGGGATCTCGGAGTTGCCCAACATCGCTGTTCTCTGCTGTCAGACTCCCGAGGAGTGCTGCCTGCCACCCTCTCAACAAGCACTTTGGCAGCCAGAGCTGTTATCTCCCAGGCTGCTGAATCTCGCAGAGGCGTCACCGCGTGCCTCCGACTCCCCACGTAATGTCTCAGCTGCTGCCCAGTTCCCTCCCAGCTTCTCCTCTCAACCACCAGTCTCTCTCATGTTCCGACAAAGGGGTGCCTAAAAAGCTTTGGCTGTAGTCCTGACTTAAAAAAATAAAGGTATACGGATAGAATAGGGCAGCCTGGTGAAGTAGGCAGCCTTTGCAAGGCTCAGCAACACCATCCACCAGCACCCATCACCAATGGCACCAGGGTGACAACCCTGGGAGCCCTTTCCTCACACCTTTCAGCACCCTGCTGAGCTGAGAGAGCAGTAATTCTCCCTCTGCGTTGACCAAAGGCTGCATCATAGCCCACAGCGAGTCAAAGTAAGGATGAACATCAGGTTGGACGTATCTTCCACTGAAAGGCATGCACACATCTGCCCCTCCCAAAAGCCTGGGAGCTCAGTCACAAGCACAGCCTCAAAAAACACTCTAAAGCATGAGGAAAAGGAGAGCAGAAAACCCCATAATGGGCCTGGCAGGCTGGAAGGTCTGAGGATGAGGCTTGGAGATGCTCAGACCAAGCTTTCCATCCTCTCTTGCTCAGCTGCCCACGATTGCTGGTGCCTGCTGGCCAGAGACCCCACAGGGCTGTCACATGTCAGGAGACCCAGAACATCCTCTGCACCTCCCCAAAATGCTGCGCTTATCTGCAAACCAGCTTACTGCGGGTGTAAGGGAGCCCATGCCCTTATGAGTTAAGATTTAAAGTTTTAACAAAAAGCAATTCACTGTTTTGTCTGGGTGAGCTGCTGGGAGCAGCAGCAGCTCAATTTTTATTGACAAAAGCCTCTTTCCTCTAAAAACATGCGACTAGTTCTCCCCAGGACAGCAAAGTATGGGCAACGCAGAGCCTCAGATCGCAAAGTACAACAGCTTCCCTGCTTTTCTGCTAGGCCACAAGGTAAAAAAACCCATATCTGGTAACATCTGCAAAGGGAGCTATTGTGAAACCCTCAGACACCAGTGCGCAGGGCAGGTTCCCAGCCTCTTCCACCAGTTTGGAGCCCGCTGAATCATGCCATCAGTCACCGTACAGGGCATCTACATGACACCTTGCTTTGCTCTCTGCTATTTTGCATCCCAAAGCAAGAATCCACCGTGTTGTCAGCAGCCTCCTGTGAGCCCCAGGAGAGCAGCCCCAGCAGAGCTCTTCCAAGGTGCTCCCATCGACTACGGAGGGGATAGAGCAATTAGGGAGTAGACAAGGAATGCACGACTTGCCCGTCGTGGAGGGACTGCTGGGACTTGCTGGAAGGCATCCAATTAGTTAACGAGCACTCCAACGCCGAGTCTGGTCTGGAATCAATAATTAATTGCCACAAGACAAGCGAGAGTGAATATATTGCAGGAACCCATGTCTGTTCTAGGCTTGGACCTAAGAAAAGAGGGTCTGCCCAGCCGAACTGATACTGAAATGGAGAGGAGCAGCTGGCAATGAGCAAGCAGGACGATGTGGATCCCAAAAAGACATGCATCCCCTGAGTAGCACACCAGGAGCAAACACCACAACCTGCTCCCATCCCAAATGCCTTGTACCAGGAGCTGGCACAGCTGAGCACTCCTGGTCCTGGAGCTGGTCCTCCGCGTCGATACCAGCCCATCGCAGGCTGCACGCGTGCTGCGGGCACACAGCTGGGGAATATTTTGCTTCAGATGAGCAGCGCTGTAGTAATTAAGCAAACAGGACACATTAGCCTGGTTGGGTGCCTCCCGCTTCCACTATCCGCAAAAATCGTGCTTTTGGAAGTCCTGGAATAATTTCTTCACATTTGCTTTCCTCATCAGTGTCCATCTCCAGGTTCCTGAGCATCCTCCAGTGCAGGAGGACATGTCAGCTCTCAGGTCCAAGGTGGCTCGGAGGAGCCAGGCTGTCACCAGCAGCATCAGCCCTCCTGGATGAAAACAATCTCCTGCCAAATTCTCCTGGTTGAAAATCAGCTTCGGGAAGGAGGAGAAGACCTCCTCCTGAGGTGTTCACTCCCAGCTTTCACAGCTCCCCAGCACCAGCCACCTATCTGGATCATATCCCCATGCAGCAGGAGCTGCAGAGCAGCTCTGCATCCAGCTCTCATGATAAATTAACCAGATTCAGGCATTTCGGCACAGCTGCCTCATCCTCTGCTGCCATGACAATGTGATTAATTTTGGGTGTGGATGAAGCTCATTTATCAGACATGTGATGGGTGTGCGGGCTGCAGGGGTGTGCGGGGAGCCCCGGGACATGGGGGAAAGTGGGATTGGAGGCAAAAGGCAGCAGGCAGGGAGCGAGAGCACGGAGTCGAGCCCAGGGCATCTCTCAGAAAGGCTGTTTGACACGTTGGCTCATGATTAAGCACACTGGGGGAAAAAAGCCCCGTGTGGGAAGAGAGCTTTTATCTCTGCTAACACACATGGCCGTGTCTGGGGAGAGATGTGTGCAACGGGAGGGGTGAAGAAGCCATGAGCTGATTACTGGGCTTCAGGAGAGGCAATTCTACCACTGCCACCACTTGTCCCCTCACTATCCCCTCTTCCAGGCCATTTTCCACCTTCTCTTTTTTTCTGGGGACCGGCAGGTCTGTGGCCAGAGAGGCTTGCTAGGAGCATGGCCAGAGCTGCGCCTGCAGGAATTGCCTGGGAAGACAGAGCTCTGTGTTCACTTCCCAATGTAACACGTCCCCGACACAGAAAAATCAGCTCGTTTGTTCATCCACTCGTTTACTGGAGTTTGTTCACGCGCTGGAGCAGCCCCAATGCAGTGATGCTGCTTGCACAACACGGCGCAGCTCTCCCGAGGGCCAAGGAAGCTCAACGTGCTGGTGCTGAGCAGCTTGCAAGCGTTTTGGCAGTGGCTGAGACAGCCCTTCTCTTAATTCCCACCATGACACCACTTCTGAGACAGAGCAGCCCATGTCTCAGTCCAGCTCACCTATCTTGGCTGGGCAAGAAAGGCTCTCGGGGGGGAGCAGCACCAGAGAAGGGACCTGACCTGTTCATGATCAATGGATCAGGAGTCTCCGAACAATTTTGAGGCGAGGAATACTTTCTGGAGCGAGCCAATGCTGTGCCAGATGATCTCTGGTGACATGAATGAGCAGGGTAAGGATATCAAGTCAGTCCCCAGGGCATCAGGATTTACAACTGCTCGTGTCACCAGGGACAGCTGGGGAGGGGAAGAAGGGACCTGACCTGTTCATGATCAATGGATCAGGAGTCTCCGAACAATTTTGAGGCGAGGAATACTTTCTGGAGCGAGCCAATGCTGTGCCAGATGATCTCTGGTGACATGAATGAGCAGGGTAAGGATATCAAGTCAGTCCCCAGGGCATCAGGATTTACAACTGCTCGTGTCACCAGGGACAGCTGGGGAGGGGACAAGGCAGATGACACACAACTGGAGCAGCAGCTTGTGTCCCAGTGGACACCAGCCTGGGGAGCTGTCGAACTACACAGCTAGGAAACCGTGGGGCTGGACTGGGCCAGTGAAAACCGCACCTGGTTGGCGATGGCAAGACTATCATTGCAAGCTATCATTGCAAGCATTTCTTCACTCCTTGTCATGGCCAGATACACTCTGGGCAGCAGCATTCCCATCCCAGAGCAGCTCTGTCCCAGAGCAGGCCACGCCAGCAGCAGCCAAAAACCCTGAAACAACAATAACATTCCTCCCTCTGACATTTTTAGGACCCAACTAAAGAACTATTTTCCACTAAAGAAATGAAAAACCCTCCAGTTCAACAGGACCATGCAATTTGGGACAACACCAACAAGTCGGCTGGTGTCAACACCTTTGGTTGGACTCAATTATCAAGCCAACAGGTAGCATCAAATAGAGAACCTGCTTTTTGATAACTAGGTACTTTTTTAAAGAAAACTTATCAAAGGGCAAAGGCAAAGATGACACAATACGCAGCAGCCCCGCTGCTTGCAAGACAGTCCTACTAATTTATCCCAGCACAGAAGCAGGATCCTTTCTGCTGGGTTAGAAAACCCGCAGGGACTTTGGAAGTGCGAAAATGTCAAATGTAGAGCACCACAGGGACTTGAGTCCAAGGAAGGGGAAATTTTGTGCTTCTACCCACTGAGTCCCCCAGGAGAAAGCAAGCAGAGTGGCTGGTGGCAGGATGGGTGGCCTGAGAGGAGCCCATCACTGGAAAGGTTATAGGTGACAACACTAATTTGCAGCCAGGGCTGCAAGCTCTGACTTTCACATTTCCAGTTCCTAAATACTCCTCTAAGCCTAGCTCCTCTGCAAAAGCCTACAAGGAGGTTTTGCTCTCCTCTCATCCATTGCTTCACCTCCTTATCTTCCCAAAAGCCCCTCAAGCCCCAGCCCAGAGCCACCAGTGGTGGCAGAGCCCTCCCAGCTTTTATTACAATCATCACATCAATTACTCAATTGAAGTTTTCAGTTCCTATCCATCAAAGTTTACCCAGGAAGGATCGAAGATGCCCACGCAGTTTCCCTTCGCGGATTACAGAAAGGCAGCAATAAACGTATCTCAGCCAATTTTCACACGGAGGGGAAATAATTGCACTAACGCACCAGCCTGTTTCTGCTCAGGTGAAGTGTACCGGGAGCTGGCTCCTCAGCAGAGTCACGTTCGGGCTCTTACACCTGCCTGGGTAGCAGTGATGGTGCCCAGCCCTGCTGCTCCTCCAGCATCACGCGATCCTTTATAGCACCGGCACACCCTCAGCAAGGACAAAACGCTATCGCACTTACCAGAGCTGAAATCTTGCAAGGACCTGCTGGCGAGGCGAGAAACCTAGAAAGGCAGAGAGAGGGAGAGGTTACCTCCACCTGCATTGCATCAGGACCATCTAAATTTACTAAATTCACCCAGCCTCGCCCACCAGGCTCTCCGGGCACTCAGCTGGCACTGGCAGGGCTGCAAGCTGCCACATGTGGTAGGAATTTGCCTGCGGATTAAGGAGCCATCCACTCTTGGTAGGAACACAGGGCTGCCCCATCACCACACCCCTCTCCCAGTGCCTCACCAGCTCCTGGAGCACACCATGCAAATCCACACTAAGGATTTGAAACAATGCACCTGGGGAAACTATAAATATATGTGAAAAATCTCCCCATAAATTCAAGGGAAGGGGAATTTATGATGCTTTCTTCGGAGATTTCTCCAGGTGTTCCCTATTATGCCATTGTGCTCGTTTGTGTAAGTATTCCTCAGACAATAAAGTCTTCTCTGCCATCAGTTATCGGCTCTGCAAACAGGAGCAGTGCCAGGCACGGGGTATGCAAACCCCCAGCCGTTAAGATGAGGGGCTGGCTCCTCTCCTCACCAGGTCCTCAGGGAGGATGCTTTAAATCAGCCACAACCAGCAACTGGCTGTGTTTGCCCGGGGCCACGGCAGGTCCCTGGGCAGTGCCAATGGCCACAGCACACAGGAGACCATGGCGGCTTCTTGGAGGTGGGACCAGGTTAGTCTCAGGTGTCCACGCAGCCGAGACACATCCCACAGCTCCGTCCCTGCTCGGGGAGCCATGCCCAGTATTGCCCTTCTTCCTCAGAAAGCATAAATGAATTAAAACTGAGAATATGCCTCAGTGCTAGATCCCTCGTTCAGCACATTTCACCCGGAGCAGCGTCTGCAAGGCTGCCCAGGTTAATTGCCAGGACGGCACGCTGTATTTCAGCTAAGACATTTCTGTGTGTGTTTAACGTACCCTTATCGTGACTTCCATGTACTTCTGTGTAGATGGGTGGGAGACAGGAGAAAATGAATAATTCGTTTCTTTCCAGCATGAAATTCTGAGCGTGTCCTCTGCTGAGTGCAACAACTGTGTATACGACTCCTGTAGTCTGGCTAATACTGTTAAGTGTCCTGGAGATTAAGGGATTTGGGGCTGCAAAGTCTGTTTCGTCCATCCAGGCCCATGCAAGGGAATGCAAGCAGGGAACACGTCTAGCAGAATGCCCCAGACTGAGCAGGTGACCATCCCACCACGTTCCCTCGCTGCTGGGATCCTCTCCCAGGCAGCTCTTGGCTCTGGGGTGGGGGGGATGTGGAGGAGAGTGTCCGGATCTGCAGGGGCCGAAGCACCTGCAGCCACATTCCCAGGGCTCACCCCTTGCCAGCAGCTCCCAAATCCAGCATGCCACCACCCAGGATGCTCCCAACCCTACGCCAAGGGCTGCTGTCACGTTCCTGGAGCGTCAAGCTCTCCCCAGCACAGCGTGCCGCGGACGTGGTGGCTACGGTGAAAGACTTAAGTGGTCACAGTGCTGCTGCTGAGAGTGCTCTCCCGGCACCCGGAGAAGAGCTGTTATCTCCGTGCTGGAGAGCTAATAACGGCACTGGAAAATTTCTGCCTTTCTGCCCCGCAGAGAGGAAAACCGCAGTGCCGGAGTGCCCGCGGGGCCGGACCACGCTGCCAGCCCCAGCCTCGCTGCATCCCGGCTCGGACTTGCCCTATGGGTGCAGGCTGAGCCAGCAGCAGGGGAACACTCCAGAAGCAAGGCTGCAAACTCCCATTTTACAGCCCTCATGCTCCCAAGGCAGCATCAAAAATACTCCTTCTATGGAGTCAGCATCTACAGAGAGGGCACAGCCCAAGCCTGGCCACTGCTGCTTAGAGGGGAAGCTCCCTCCAGCTTCTCCAAGCCCATGTAATACAAAGCAGAGCAGATACAGTGTTGGTCTGTGAGCATAGATGAGTGAAACAGAGCAAGGAGATGGCCCTAAGTAGCAAAAGCTGCCCTTACGTTGAGCTCAGGCACAGCCTTATAATATCCCCAAGCAGCAAAGGAGCCATCTCTGCTTTGATCTGGGTTTGATTTAAAGTGGAGCATCTCTCTCAGCAGCAACAGCAGGACAGCAGCAAAATAACCTCATTTCCTTTGCTTTGTCCCTTTTGCCACCCACCGCGTGCCAGAAGTCCCAGGGCCACAAACCTTGGCTCCCTGGGGGGAGCTCCTGGCCATGATGTGGTGGGACAGCCACCGCCCTGGCTATGTTCCCCTCCCTGTGCACACCTGAGACTGGGGGTGCCCCCTGCCCCTCCCTGCCCTGGACCGCACAGTCCAGCCCTGGAGATGGGGACACTTGGGGAGATGCTTCTTCCCCACACTGGAGCCTGCACAGAGCCAGGGAAATGTGAACCTGCTGAGGCATAAAGCCAATTCACCACCCATTAACTCCCAGCAAATCCTCGGCTCCCTGGCCTTATCTTCCTCTGCCACAGCCCCCCACTTCCCCTTCTCTTCCCAGGCTAATGGGCTTTTTGGACACGAAGGAAAGCTGTGTAGGTACCCTTGGCTGTGCTTGGTACCCTTAAATGTCAATGAGGTGGTGTCTGCAGGGAAGTCTGATGGGAAGCATTCTCGACACCCCTCAGACACCCTCCCAGCACCCACAGGCGATGGGGTTGCCCCACTCCTTGCCAAACACTCACTTCTCTTGTGGATTAAATGTCAGACTCTGAACGTTAACTTTTACAGCATAATACATCCAGCATGAAGGCACGTTGTCAGGAGATACCCCAAAGCTATCAACACATCTGGATGCGAATGATTGTTTAAACACCCCACATGGTCCTGTGCGTACGGGATGGATTTACTGTCACTTCTTGTAAAATTAGGAGGGATAAAAATCAAACAGCCGAGCAGCAATGTCTGCTGGGCAGGGTGGCTCAAGGGCTTTGGCTAAAAAAGATGCTCTAGAATAAACACCACCAAAGTTCACCACGAGGCATCTTTGCTTACAGCTCCTGCCTGAATAGCAAATTTGACCCGCGAGCCCTCCTGACCTGCAGCAGCCCGGCAGAGCGCTGGCTGGGTTTTGAATCAGCACTTTCTGAACTCAGCCACATTTCAGTGGTCCGTCACTGCAGTGCCAGCAGGGCAGGCAGCCCCGATGCCCAGGGGTGCTGCCCAGCGTGGGCAGCCGAGCTGCCCCAGGGAGGTTCCTAGGATCAACCATGGATGAAAACCACCGGCAGCTGAGCAAGGAGCAAGCCCTCCTGGCCCACCCCGGGCTGAGGCAGCTCAGAATTCAGCAGCTGTCTGTAATACGGCGGCAATGGCCACCCTGCAACAGTTCCTGCTCATTCAATGCTCCCTTGTTCCTGCTGTGAGACCCAAATCATCCACTCCTCACCTTGTTCCCCCAGGAGCCAAGCCCATGGGCTTGCAGCACGAGCTTTTCAGAGGAGAAAGTTCAGCTCTTCAGCAGAGAGCACATATTTCACGAGACAAATTGAGCTCAGCCCAAACCTCTGTTTTCCACCAGAAACTGTTTACACAGGAAATTTGTGTCCGGCCCTTTCCATCAAGCGATGCAGCTTCCTACACAAGGATGGGCTTTAGAACAGAGAAGCATCCCTCGAGGCAGCAGATAAATGTCGGGCCAGAGTTAGTAGATGGAGGCTCAATCTAGACAAGCAGTCACAAGTACTGCTGCTGCCACTAAGTCAGGAGCAAGAAGAATACTCTCTTTAGCTGTCTCAAGGCTGTTCCACCAAAAGGGATTATATGAGGCTGCTCACAAGCAACACCCATGAGTTACAAGTGTCTCCATAGGAGCCTGACGACACCAGTGCCGCGGGAGGGGACGGCAGAGATGGGACAAGGTGCTTGGGCACCAACCTTTACCACCAGCCTTTGCTCCAGCTCGGCAGGTCACATCCATCTCCCACAGTTCCTGGCTGGGAGAGGAAAAGCGTTCCCAAGCCCATCTAACCCACCTCCCAGAGCTCATAGCATATCCCCAGCTCCGGAACATAAGCCCTGCAGCATTTCCCAGCCCTCCCCAAATTTCCCTTCACTGCAGCTCCCACATTTTATCTTTAAAAACCACAACAGGTAGGGTTAAAAAGAAAAAAAAACACCAACATGGCAAACAATCCAAGGAAAAGAATACAACAGTCCTTGAAACCCCATCCTGCATTTGAAAGGGAGGGATAGAGGCAAGGCAAGAAAGCCGATGTAAAGGCTCATTACCATCAGAAATCCTCTCTCCCTGCCCTTACCTCCCTGCTCATTTCCATATCACAGGGGACACAATACCTTTCTTCTCTTGAAAAACGTCCCATTTTTGCAGAGAGCGGCTGTCCCCACTCCCAGCAGGGCTTACGGAGCTGGGGAACAAAAGCTGGGCTCACACCTGCCCTGGCAGGTGGTGCTGGGGTGTGAGTCCCCAGGCCCTTATCAGCCTCTTGGGAGCAGTTTTTATCATTATTATTAGTAGTATACTTTATCTTTTTTTTTTCCTTCTTCCAAGCTTCAAGATTCTTTAGTCAGTCAAATTATGCTCAGGGTAGCAGAAGTGGCAGAAAATAAAGCATTATAAGGGGTTCAGGAAGTTATTTTCATCTCAAGGAGTGCGTAAGAAAGGTTGACAAGTCTTTATTCTGCTCTTAAGGGATAATCTGTAGGTTCCCAGCTGATATGGGGGGAAAAAATTAAAAGCATCCTAAGAAATTACAGGAAGAAGTAAAATCCAGGTTTGCATAAATTGAAGTAACGTGCACGTTGGCTGACAGCTGAAGGTACAGGATGGTGGGATGTCAGCAGAGGGAAGAAAAGGGACACCTGCGGGGTCTGAGCAGAGGGCGCAGGGCAGGAGGGTCACTCAGCCCCCTTTAGATGGTCTTTTCTCCTGCTAAGTGGACCTGTCACATCTTTCCAGCCCAAAGCATCACTGACACAGCAGGCAGAGGAGGGAGGGAAAGCAAAGCAGCTCCAGATGCCGATCAGCATCTCCCAAACTGCCCCGGGTCACTGGATTTATCCTGCTCCTGTCTGGCTGCTCCAATAAAAGCTACAAGCATCAAGTCAGGCACGGCAAAATATTTTCCTGCAAAGACTTTGGGTTCTCGCATTTACACGTGTAGTGAGGGGCCCCAGGCAGCTCCCAGCAGCCACCCAGTGAGCACCGAACATGGGGCCGGGAGCGGAGCTGGGGTGCAGGGGGAGAGAAAAGGCAAAACCGTTGACTCTTCTCCACACTGCCAGGCCATGGGGAAGGGAGACGGGTGCACGCAGAGCTGGATGGGCGCAGGCAGCGGGGTCCTGAGCCGTGCGGGAAGGTGCACGAAGGCATTTGCGGTGCAAGACAGCCTTCGTCCCGGCGGCAGCATCGAGGGCAGGGGAACGGGGTCCCCGCGCCTCTCTGGCTGTTTGCCGGCAGAGCCGAGGCGGTGTTGTCACCGGTGATTGATGGCACGGTTCAGGAGGAAATAAATTCCCAGGCTTTTCACAGGAGGTGAACTGGGGGGTGTATCCATCTTAAAGATACTTAATGAATGTGCCAGAGCCTGCGGAGTGGCAGCAGATACATCTCTGCAGCCGGCACTCCCCACACTGCTCCTTGCGAGGTTCAGGCACAATTTAACAGCTTCTTATTGATTTTATTTATGTTCCCCAGGCCTTGGCGGTGTCTATATTGCCCCAGTCCAACAAGTGCCCCAAAGTGACAGTGGGGACCTGCACTTGCTTCTCCCTTCCTGCTCCGCATCCCTCACCCGCCCAGGGAAGGGCAATACGAAATTGCCTGCCCTAGGGCAACCCTGGGGGAAAAAAAATGGTGTTCAGCCAGAAAAGATGTGGTTTGGGTCTCCTTGAAGTATATTAAGGTTCATGTAGGCTTCAGCTCAGCTGCTCAGGCCAAGAAAGAGGATGAGCAGGATTACTAGAGCAATGGTGAACACCAGCACAGGGTAAACGCTGGCGCCACCCACGCTGCCTCAGCACCAGGCTCTGGGTCGCATCTTCAGAACTCAAAGGAAAATAAAATAAGGACCTTACAAAAGACACCGTTGCAAGTCAGGCTTTGGCAAGCCTTTATGTAGCATAGCGGATCTTCATTTCCAAGGCAAGAAAAACAGCAATCAGCAGTTCTGGTGCATGGCTTGGCTTTGTTTATTTTCCCTAAGGGAAAAAAAAAAAAAAAAAAGAAAGAAAAAAAAGCAGCAAAGAACAGCAGAGACCCAGCTGACCTTTCTGGCTGAGAGACCTTGTCTGAATCACTGGATGGTAACAATGAATGAAATGCCAGTGCCCTGCCTTATAAATACCAGCTTCCTCTTGGGGTGAAATGCCAGCTCTCGCACGTGGAAAGAAAATGTCACCCTCCCCAAGGTGTGAAATGCCAACTTGCTGCAAGCGCCCGGGCTCACCCACGGGAAGATGGGCAGGGTAATGCCTGCCGCCAGCTCCCCCATCTCCTCCCCTCGGGGGTCTTCTCCAAAGCTCACCAAAGGACATGGTGTGAAGGGGATGGGTCACCAGTGGGGGAAACCCAGCGCATCAGTCCTCCCGCGTCATCTTTAGCCATCACAGCAGCAAGCGGCTCAGAAAAACTGCCTTTTAGATTTGGGTTCATTTGGGTTTTTTTCCCTTCCGTCTCCAGTGGCTACAAGATTTGTCAGTGTGGCCAGTGAACCAAACAAATCACATTTGAAGACTGGTCCGGATCAAGCCAAAACAGTTGTTTCCACTTTTCCCAGCTAAATGGAAAAACAAGTGAGCATAAGAAGATTTTGCCATCTAAAGAGTTTATCGCAACCTGAACTCCTAGCTCTCAGTAAGCACTGTTGTTGCTGGGTTTAATCCTATTTATTAGACATGGGAAATCATCCAACATACCGTCCTTGACTGAAGAAACGCTTCCCGTGAAGCTGGCGATATTCACATCTCCCCTACCCTTTCTGGGGCCAAGCTGGATAAAAGTCTGGCTTAATCCAAAGCCTCGTTTTTCCTTTTGTCCCCACTCGGCATCCCCCTGCCCCAGCTCCCTGGCACCAAAGTCCTGACACCAAACCCATGCCAGGTCAGGGCAGTAAAGCAGGAGGGATAATTCTTGCTTTGGGGACGGGTGGCACCCGCAGGACCATGACTGGGAGATAGAGGGTTGTGTAAATGTAACCAAACCTTTCTACCTGATAAAATTAAGTCAGGAAATGAATGAAGTTGCTTTCTGACATGTGGGAATTGGAGCTGTTCTCTTTCCCCACACTCACACTTTTTCTTTTTCTTTTTTTCTCCGTAAAAGTGTGAAATAATTTTACCACTTTTTTTCATTTCAGTTATTCCTCCTCCCCTCAGATCTCGCCCTTCCTGGCATTTGAAAATAGCTCATGAAAAGGAGGAGGAAGGGAGGGAGGGAATAAAAGGAAATGTGTGGGGAAGCAAGATGGAAGGGGACAAAAAGGGAAAAATACAAGAAGGGTGAAAATACATGTTTTTCAAAGCAAACCAGGAATGGCCAATTGCTTCGACTCCAGCACCTGTTCTGGGAAAGGTCTAGTCTGGCAAGTTTTGGAAGGGTCTTCCCATCCTGGCCTTTGTTAGGCAACACCTTGGAAGAAAGTGGCCCGCAGCCCTGCCCAGCAGCCGCTGGGACGGACCCGCACGGCCAGGAGAAGGGCCCCAGCTGCCTCCAGTGCTCAGCTCTGGCTCCGAGGGACTGGGCTCTGGAGGGCTTCTTGCACCCGCCGGCGCCGGGCTGCTAACCGGGCTCCCGGCTCGCCGGCAAATGCAATCCATTAGCGCTGCAGGCAGCTCCGGGCGGTGGTTTCATGCCTGACCCCTCTCCCTGCCTCACGAGCGGGAGGAGATCTCCGCAGGAAGCGGTTTTAAGACATCAGCCTCGGTGTGCATCACATCCAGGGCTTCCCCTTGAGTGCTTCTCTGCAATGGATTTAACCCCTGACCTGCGGCAATGCTGCCCTCCCAGAGCTCCCTGGTGGATCAGACTCAAGGTTCCTCCCCAGCTTTCCTGCCAGGAGGGCTGGCAGCATTGCACCCCTAATGCAGTACGGCTCACCCACAGATTTCTTCTCTGCTTTGCCAGCAGTGAGGCTGCCAGCACAGGAGGAGGGATGCTGGCTGCCAGGAGAGGCAGCCGGGGCAACCTCTCCCTCCCGCATCCTCGGCGAACAGGTGCAGAGACACCCCCTCGCCCCAGTGCTCGCACTGGCCACGAGGTTATGTGCCTGCACCCCAGCTCTTTGCCCTTTCTTGAGGTCTCTACTGTCACTCCTGTTCATGCTGGCAATCACCTGGGCACCCCTCATCTCCTCTGGAGATCCCCTCTCTCCCTACATGGCACTGTCCACCTCATTCCCATTCCTGTCCTTTGGGCAGCAGTTCTGGGACCAAACGGATGCTTTCCAGCTTTTCTCTTTAAGAAAAAAAATTAAACCCTCAACCTACTTCATCACAAAGCAACCACTTCATGCCTGACATGGAAGGGACTTGGGGATTTACGTTAGCGGCACCACAGAGGGGAATCTGTGGCTGGGGGAGCAGAGGG
>NW_009699675.1:20818-25650 GCF_000703405.1 Apaloderma vittatum
GGCAGCAGGCGTTGCCAGCTCAGCTGCTGTCGGAGCCCCGGGGAGCGATCCCCCGAGGAGCACTTTTCCGCAGGGATGCACGGATCCAGTGCCAAGTGCAAAGGATGCTTCCTACGCTGATCAGGAGCACGGCAAGCACTCCTCTCCTCGAAAGCAGCGGGAGCCAAGTGGGGAACTACATCTCAGCCTGTGCCACCCCAGCGCCTGAAAACACCGGGAAAGCCTGGGCTGAGCTCCGCAGCGGCTGCAGCACACCTGGAGACTCCAGATGCTCCAGGTGGGGTTTGGGCCAAATAACAGCATTCTCACACCCCACACAGGGGCTGACAGGCAGTGAAGACCCAGCCCAACACACAGCCAAGGGTGTCTGCAGGAGCCGAGCAGGGCCACCTCCAAATCGTGGTACAATCCTAAACATTTCTTCAGCTGAATGCCCAAGCCCAGCAATCCATGCCTTTCCTCGGGAGATGCCACCCTGCAACGCTCCCCCTTTCCCACCCTCCCACAGGGACAGTCACTTTTTCCAGCTGAGCTGAGGAACAAACAAGACATCACCCACTCCAAGTAGGTGGGTTGGCAAGGGCCAAGGAAAAGATGCTTTAGGTTTGGCGACGGTCCACAGAGCTAACTCAGCAAAGCCAGATGATAGGCAGCGAAGCCACCTTTTCCAATAACAGTGCTGTGTGGCATGCAGATCACTCTTGCTCAAGAGATCTCCAAGGGCTTAGTGAGAACTTCATAATACCCCCATTTCCAGCACACAGGAATGCTGCTTGCAAAGCTAATCATTTTCTAGTGCATCTTCATTAGCCTTTAAACACTCTGCTTCTAGCATCCTACATCTCCACAGCTGCTGGAGGCCCCGGGCCAGATCCTGCCCTCATGCACAGCACTGTAAATGTGTTTATCCACAGCTGAAAGCACACTGCATGTCCAAACATCCTCCCAGATGCTCACCGGCGCATTCCTCCCTTCATCCCCATGGTGACAGGAAGCCTGCAAGACCCCTAGCACACCTCTCCAACGTAACCTTGGTCTGACACAGTTCCTTCTCCAAAACACCACTTCTTAGCTCTAGGTCTGTAGCTCTCGAGGTCTGCAGAAATCCCTCCTTGCCTGAGCTCACACAAAACATTTCAACTACCTAGCCTTGAAATCAGACACAGCATCTTTCCCCTGCACCTCCCTTCACACCACAGACCAAGAGGCAATTGCTCTGAAACACATCTTAATCCTTGCTCACAGAAGAATCTCTTTCCAGAGTAGCAAAATTATTTTATTATAGGAAAGTCCAACCAGGGACCATGCTGAAAGCCCTTCCCAAGCCCTGTGCAAATAACCACACGTTAGCAGACAGCAAACCCCTCCCACTGGCAGGCGGCAGAGCAGGGCAGAGCAATGCCGGCTTCAACTGCAAAGATCAGCTCTGCCAAGGCGTGGTCAGCCCTGACCTCTCCATCTTTTTGGAGATGCCATTCTCCCTTCTGCTCCCCAGCACCTGCCAGTGGGGTCCCTTCATGTCTCACCCTGCCCTGGGGCTTTTCATGGGTCCCTGGGAGCCCAGGCTCCTCTGCACCCATGTAGGAGCCTCAAAAACCTCCCCAGGTTTCAACAGAGAGTCACGCAAGTGTTTTAGCTTGGCTGAACCACCTTTTTCCCAAGAAAGCAAGTTCTGATGGACACTTTCCAGCCATCTGGAAAGGAGCATGGCACCTGCCAGCACGTGCACTGCTTGGGTGTTCCCAGGGGTCTGGACCAGACCCAGCACAAGCGTAAACCAGCATCTACCCTGGCTGGGAAGTGACCAGCTGCAAAGCTGACAATTCAGCCTTACAAAGCTGGGATGAGGAAGATGTGTGGTTTCCCTGCTCTGCAGCTTCCAGCACGGGAACAGCCCTTCCCCGTCTCTCATTTGCAATGTAAGGCAGCAGGGAGGTGTGATGGTCAAGGCGAGCCCAGCTCTCCCACCGCCACTGGGGTTGGATGCGGGGTGGATTAGAGGGATTAAAGCCCAGCTCAGCAGCTGGCAGCAGGAGGGATGCGCTGGCAGGGGCCAGGCTCGCCAGCCTGTGGGGCGCCACGGGGTGATCTTGAAAGGAGAAGAAGATCTGAGCGAGGGCATCGCTGCCTGGCTCCCTAACGAGGGACAGGAACAACCCGCAGTTAGCAAAGAGCTCCCTGATGAAAGAAGTTCCATCCCTGGGATCTCGTTATTACTTCACAGATGCTTCTCACATCCCTTTTCTTTATTGCTGTTTTTCTAAGGTCTCTCATTGCTCTAGATAAACGGTGCCTCTGTGGCGGCAGGCAGGGAAGGCAAGGCAGCTCCCAGGGTCTGCAGCCTCGGCTGCCCATGGCCTTGGAAGCCCCTGATGCTGCCCAGAGACATGTACCTCACCTCTGGGGATGCTCAGATGTACCAAACAGTAGGATCTGGCAGTAGATACCCTGTACGGGACCTCAGGCCACCTCCAAAGCTCCTTCTGCTTCTTGCTGGCAGGACAGGCTTTGCAATTGCTGGTTTCTCTGGGAATTGCTAAGAAATCTCGGCATGAAAAGCACCAGCAAAGAGTGAACTGTCGTGACCCAGCCTTTACCTCTGCCTCCAGGCACGATTGCCGTAAGACAAGCTGAAACCCAGGCTGAGGAGATCCTGCCTGAATCCTCCCTCCTTGAAAAGCTAAAGCTACTAAAGGGCAGCCAGCCACTGCTCGCTCTCTCTTTGCAAAGCAGCCCTGGCTAGGACGAGGTCAGCCAGGGTTGCTGGGCAGAGACCATACAGGGACAAGCTGTTCTCCTGCTGTAAGCCAGACACCCAACCCGGCCCTCGGCCTCACCCAAACCCTGACCGAGCTTTTGTGGGGTTAGACAAGGGAAGGCAGGAAGGGGGCAAGGGAAAGGATTAAAAAATAGATTCCAATTTTGTTTCAACTACTGTAAGATAAAAGATCCTGCAGCAACCGTGGCTGAATCAAAAAAAAAGCATCCTTGCATCTTGGGCCAGGAGACAGCCGAACAGCAGATGTATTTGTCATTAAAAGACTCGTTAACGTTGCAGGTTCCTGCTGCAGATCTGCCTTCCCAGTGCTGGCTCATTGCCGGAGACCTACTTCTTCCCCCTCCTTTGCCCAGCAGAGAGGGGCTTCGCTCCCCCAGCCCCCAGCATCCCCTTCTGCCCACCGTGTCCCTGTCCTGATGTCCACAGAGGCATCTCTGTCCCCCCTCAGCACCCCCGCCATGCGCTCAGCACTGCGGGTAGTGAGAAAGCCCCAAGTCTGGTGCACCCGCTTGAGACAGGGCGAGCAGGATTGTGCCATCAACCCTGCAAGCAAAGGTAAGTAAGAAACAAATTATCTGGCATTTATCGAAGAATCATAGAATGACCTAGGTTGGAAGAGACCTTAGAGATCATCTAATCCAACCTAATCATCTAATCATCTAGGTCTAGGTTGGAAGGGACCTTAGAGACCATCTAATCCAACCTCCCTGCCATGGCCAGGGACGCCTCTCAACTAGACCAGGTTGCTCAAGGCCTCATCCAACCTCATCCATCACTTGAACACCTTCCAGGGAGGGGGCATCCACAATTCCTCTGGACAATTTATTCCAGTCTTGCCACTCTCACACTGAAGAATGTTTTCCTAAGATCCAACCTAAATCTATTCTCCTTTAACTTAAATCCATTTCCCCTTGTCCTATTGGTGAACACTATTGCAAAAACTCCCTCCCCCGTCTTCCTGTAAGTTCCCTTTTTGGTTTTTTGGTGTTGTTGTTTTTTTTAAAAAGCAAGGCAAGAGCAGTCCCAACTGCAAAGCCCAACGGCTGGTGGTAAAGGGAGCTCATTTCCCCCTAATGAGAGACAACTACACTTCGTTAACTCAAACTTCCTCATTAATCACCTTTGCATTGCCTCTATCTGCCTCATCACTGTCAGGCCATGATAATATATGAAGAACATTCATTTATCCCCCCAGCATCCCTCTCCGTAGAGATATATGGTGCTGTAGAAATGGATTTACCCTAACACCCAGCTCTCAGCACAATAAGGCTAATTTAGACAAACCCTTCTCTCTCTCCTCTCTCCTCCTTTTATTTCCTTTTAAAGCCAGCAGGTTCCGGGCTTGGCAATTACAAGTGGCAGAACATCCTGGGTTCGAGTGACAGCTTCTCCTCTCCTGCCTGCTCCTCTGCCCACGATGCCTGGGTAGAGCTGATCCCCTTGGGTACCCACCCTGGGTGGTGGCACCAAGAGGGGCTGCACCACAGCACCTGGTCCCACCAGCACCTACTTGTGGCATTTTGGGGCTCTGAAAAACAGCACAAGAGCCACCGATGTGTGAGGGCATCTCAGTGGTGGGGTCTCGACACAGGGGATAGCCTCTTTTGGTCCCCCCGCCCCATGCTGGCTTTGCCAGCCCTGATGTTTCCCAAACATGCTGCATTTTATTGAAATTGTATGCAAAACGCTGCTTCTGCCTCCCACGCAGCTGTTGGTTTTGCAGCAGGGCTCTGTTTGTTTGAGATCTGTTCTTGCAAGGAGGGGAGGAGGGAGCAGCAGGCAGCTCCGCAAAGGGGGTACGCAGCCGGATCCTGCCACTTAAAAAAAAATTAAAGGCATTGGAATTAATTAACTCTTAATTAACTAACAGGGACTTCAATGTTGAGAGATGCAGAATGCGGAGGGGAAGAAAAAGAGGCAAAAATCCCTAGTTGTTGGACACATTTCTTCTGGCAGAAAATCTTTTTTAGGAGATTAAAAAAAGAAATCATGTTCGGGTGATTTTGGAAGAAGGCAGCAAGAAGCAGGCAGGCTGGAGCCCAGCCGGGCAGCC
>NW_009699675.1:25670-26022 GCF_000703405.1 Apaloderma vittatum
TTCCAGGGGGGCTGCAGCCTCCAGCCTGCACACACTTGGTCCTCCAGCCCAGCCTGCCCGTCACAGGAGGGACATTGCCTGCGATCAAAGGAAAACCGCCCGCAAAAGTCCCCAGGGCTTGCCGGCTTGCTGGGAGAGGAAATATCAAACCTGTCTTGGAATCAAACAGCAGAGTCGGAACAGAGGGAAGAAAAGAACGCGATGGGAAAATGAAACCTAAGCTAACACCCTTTGTAATTGAAAAACATCCAACACGGAGAACTGTCACCCCCAGCGCGGATCGCACAGGGGACAACACACACTGCCGGCTGTCAGAGAGGGGCCGAGACGACGGTGGCCACTGCTCGCTGGC
>NW_009699675.1:26033-26350 GCF_000703405.1 Apaloderma vittatum
AGCTCCGAGGCGTGCAGATGTAATTAAAAAGCCCATTTGTTGGGGACATGAAGGGCATCAGGCTCCCGCCGGGAGGAGCGCTGCGGGCAGACCATAGGCGCTCCCACCAGCAGTGAGGCAAACAATTCCTTGTGTGAAAAGAGGTCTACTGCTGGAAGAAATCTTCCTGCAGGTACCAAAATAGCCCTGATGGAGCTCAAACCTCATGTGTCACCCTTGTGATGCTGTCACAGAATCACAGAATGTCAGGGGTTGGAATGGACCTCAAAAGATCATCTAGTCCAGCCCCCCTGCCAGAGCAGGATCACCTACAGCAG
>NW_009699675.1:26783-29810 GCF_000703405.1 Apaloderma vittatum
AACCCCTCTCTCCCTACTGGCTACTCCCCTTCTAACACACCCCAGGAAGCCATTGGCCTTCTTGGCCACGAGGGCACACTGCTGGCTCATGGCCATCCTGCTGTCCACTAGAACCCCCAGGTCCCTTTCTCCTACACTGCTCTCCAGCAGGTCAGTCCCCAACCTATACTGGCACATGGAGTTATTCCATCCTGAGTGCAAAACTCTACACTTGCCCTTGTTGAACTTCATAAGAGCAGCCACCAACTACACACAGATGAAAATCAGACACAGAAAAAAAAAAACAGCCAACCAAGGATGCAAATTTCATTGCTCACTAATGCCTCTTCTGACAGCATTGTATTATCCTGAACATTAACTGAAGCCACGTAAAAAAACAAACAAAAAGGGTGTTAAAATTGGAAACAGGATGCTGTTTCTCTACTCATCGTCACGGTGACCTCTTGCTGATCCCCAAGTTGAAGCCATACTTTAAAAATATGCACATGCGCATAGCAAGCGCTGTGGAAGGACCTCTAGCAATTCACACTTCTGTCAATTAAAAACCCTCACAAGAATCGGGAATCACAGGCAGCAGAAAGCATTTGCAGTCTGGCTGAAAAGGCCAAAGCAGGTGGAAACAGACGGTGAGGAAGGAGGGGACCCGGAGCAGGATGGATGCTCCCCTGCAGCAGCCTGGCCAGTTTGGGGCAGGCACCGCCAGGGCAGAGCTAAGTAGCATCCCCAGGGCACACAGGGCATGGGCAGGGACCTCTCTAAGGCTTCCCAAGCCCACAGAGGAAAAGAATGGGAGCTTTTACACGTGGCACAGGGTTATCTACCCCGACCTGCCAGCGACACGCACCCGGAGGGTTTGCTGCCAGGCTGGACCTGAGCACAAGGCAGGGGTTTGCAGTTGCTGTCCCCGTGCCACCACCACAGCTCCATCCCCAGGCGGCCACAGCCACCGCCGTGACGTGGGTGAGGAGGGAGGACGTGCTGCGGGCACCCACAGGAGCTGGGTCCTCCCTACCCAGCCTCGTCCTCCCTACCCAGCTCCGTCCCAGGCAAGACAGTGGAATTAAGTGTAAGTTATAATTAAGACTGGATGTTTGAAGAGAAACATAATCTCCGTTCCGTGGGATTCGTCGGCACAACAGTAATTAACGTCTCATTAACATTCGCCTAATTAAGCAGTTTATGAAAGTGGATAGATTTGCATACTGCTCCACTTCAGCTTCAGTGCATCCAGCTATATCCAGGCATCAGAGTTAACTCTTCCAGGACACTCCCAACTCCCCACAAGACTTCCCAGCCTCTCCCTGCGAGGCCACGAGCTGCTGTCGCGGCACATCTCGCTGCACAGTGCTAGCCAAAACCGGGTAGAACATCTCCTCTCCATCACCTCTTTTCCTGACAAACCTGTCCAAAGCCCTTCAAGCTTTCGCTGCTGGTTATCTATTTTTAAAATCTTCAGCTGGTTTCAATGCTTTCCCCTGTATTCTCGACACATACGTCAGAGAAGCAAAAAAGACTCATAAGAGTTTCTGAAGATGGGGAGGAAAGTCTCCCAAGTCATTTCATGCTATACTCATTTCCACATGTTCTTTAATGTTTAAAAACAATTACGTCACAATAAAAGAGACGTTCCAAATTCTAAACACCAGCAGGATGCAACGAGATGCCTCAGCAGCTTCCAGAAAAAAGTTTTGACATAGGGACTATGTCCCCTCTCTAATTTTAGAGTCAGGAGGAAAGGAAAACCAGCAAGAGCAGTGACAACTCACAGGCCCCCAGCTGATATCCCTTTTCTCCTGGGGACAGCAGGGACCAGGACCACCATTCCCAGATGGATTCTGGAACAGCAAGGGATGCGTAACACAGCCCACAAAATAAGACACATCCCACATGCAGCCCCTTATCAATAAGTCACTTGAAGTGCTGGACGTCACATTTTCTGCTGTTAATACCAGCTTTCTCTTCTGGAGTTGGATTAGTAAAGCTGCTGCATCCATCACATGCCTAAAAAGACCATGTGCAAACTCGCCTCCCCCCGCTCTCCCACCCAGCATCTCCTGGGGGTGGGGTGTGTGGAAATGAGCTCTCTAGTTAGTGGTTAATGCTTGGAGCCAAGATGCAACTTTGCAGCAAATACAGTGGGAGAGAAAAATTCATGACACAGCCTTTCATTGAAAATCAATAAAGCCCAGACCTGCCTGTGATATACACACTCAATTTATTCCCCACTTGGCTTGCTGCATCTTCACCACCGGCCCTCTCAGATCGGTCCAGCTCCTCGCTGGAGGATGCAGCGCCCTGCCCACCTCTACCCTCTGGGTCACAGCACCGATGCCACCAGAGCCACGTTAGCATGGGACTGTCACCTCCCTGATCCTGGTGGCCCCATGCTCCTGGCCACAGCAAGCTATCCCCCCATGGCTGCGACCCACCACAGCATCCGTCCCTGCAGCGCAGCCAGGAGTGGGAGCCCAGCCGTGCCCTCACCTGGCAAAGGAAATTTCAGAGTTTTCTTCCATCTCACAACAGGTGTCTACTGCTACAGCAAAGAGTCATGCTGCGAAGTGCTCCTGGTTTGCTCTTGAAACACCTCTGTCTTGAAAGCACATCTTCATTTTCCCCTCACCCCAGCAGCCATGAAACCTTCTTGGAGGCGGTGATGGACTGAGCCACCCTGCTGAGCCCAGCTGGGGCACCGTCCAGCCACCATTGAGCCTGACCCATGGGACACCTGTCACTCATCCTGTCCTTCCCCTCCGAGGGGGACTTTGAGAGCCCCATGAGGCACCCAAAACCACTGCAGATTTAGGTGTTAAACTCCGCCTTTAATCTTTTCTTTCTCCTCCTCCGTATCTCCCAGCCAATGCAGAAAATGCTCCCAGAGCATGCAGCGGGTGGGGAGGGCTGGCCCTGTGCTTTGCCCACATCCAGCTAACAGGGAGCCCCAAAACGCTGGGGAGCCTGAGGAGCAGCTGCTCCCTCTTGATGCTGGAGTTGCCTCCTTTGGGCATCTCTCCCGCAGCCAAGTAT
>NW_009699676.1:0-20179 GCF_000703405.1 Apaloderma vittatum
TATATATATATATATATACTCCTCACTACAGACCTCCAGACTACTCAGCAAGAGAGAGGAGCAGGATGAGGCTACTGGTGTTTTTTGTACTCACGTGAGTGCTCTGTGTGCCAGCTTGTGCTGAATTGCATTGTCAGCAGTTTATACACATGCATATGTGGTGTATGCAGGTATCTGTGTCCATCTACCTGATGGTAGATGTGTGCTCAGCCTTGCTGCTAGTCAGGCCTGTGGTCACAGAGCTGTTGCAACCTCGCCTATACTGGGCTACTGGATTTGGCCTCCCCCTGCTGATACCTTCTGATGCCATTGAAGACTACAACTCAGACAAAACTGAAGAGTAAGCAAGATTTCCCTTTGCCAAATAGTACATTTCTGTATTTGAAAGGTATAAGCAAAAAGAGCTGATTTGTGTCCTGAATGCAATGGTAGGAAAGAACTTGATGAACTTCTTTACTCAGACAAGTCCCTTTTATATACCTGGGACAGATTATGCATCAAATTTTATAGGTGATAAGATTATCAGAAGTATTTATAATGTGAAAAAGTTTTATAACTCTGTAAGTCATTGTGGTTTACCTCCCCAAACTTGTTTTGCATAGTTTTAATAATATATAATATTAGCAAGAAATAGTTACTTCTCCTACCATTTGACCAATACCAGTAACTCTGCTACCTCCAGGATGGAAATATTTTGTTATTTGCCATATAGATTCCAAAGCTCTTGGATTGCTGCTACAACCCGGATACTCAATGACTCAGCATCAGGTCCCAGGCAGATGAGTTTTGGAAGAGCAAGTACTGCTTCGCTATTTAGTGCTTTATTTTCCAAATCTTTTTTGCATGCCCTTCATGGATGTATTATGCTGTGGTTTAACCTCAGTAAGTGCCACACAGCTGCTTGCTCAGTTGCCACCATTGGATTGGGGGAGAGAATGAAGCTGAGATAAAGACAGTTCAACAGGTAAGGCAAAAGCCATGCAGACACCAACAAAGCAAACCAAGGAATTCGTTCTCCACTGACAGGCAGGTGTTTAGCCATCTCCAGGAAAGCAAGGCTTTTTATAGAATGGCCGAGGTTGGAAGGAACCTTAGAGATCATCTAATCCAACAACCCTGTCATGGGCAGGGACACCTCTCAACTAGATCAGGCTACTCAAGGCTCCATCCAGCCTGGCCTTGAACACCTCCAGGGAGGTGGCACACAACTTCTCTGGGCAATCTATTCCAAATCTTTCCACCCTCGTACTGAAGAATTTCTCCCTAAGTTCTAGTCTAAATGTGTTTTCTTTTTACTTAAACCCATTTCCCCTTGTCCTATCAGTGGACACTCTTGTAAAAAGTCCCTCCTCAGCCTCCCTGTAGGTTCCCTTCAGGTGTTGGAAGGTACCTATTAGGTCCCCTCGGAATCTTCTCTTTTCAAGACTGAAAACCCCCAGCTCCTGCAGCCTGTCCTCATAATAGAGGTGCTCCAGCCCCTGGATCATCCTTGTGGCCTCCTCTGAACACGCTCCAACAGATCCATGTCCCTCTTATGGTGAGGACACCAGAACTGGATGAAGTATTCAAGTTGGGGTCTCACAAGAGCAGAGTAAAGGGGGAGAATCACCTCTCTTGACCTGCTGACCACGCTTCTCTTGATCCATCCCAGGATGCGGTTGGCCTTCTGGGCTGCATGAGCGCCCTGCCGGCTCATGTTGATCTTCTCATCTATCGACACCCCCAAATGCTTCTCTTCAGGGCTACTCTCAACCCTGTCTGTCCCCAGTTTGTATTTGTGCCTGGGACTGGCCTGACCCAGGTGCAGGACCTTGCACTTTGACTTGTTGAAGCTCATGCAGTTTGCACTGGCCCATTTCTCAAGACTCTCAAGGTCCCTCTGGATGGCATCTCTTCCCTCAAGTGAGTCCATGGCACCACACAGCTGGGTGTTGTTGGCAAACTTGCTGAAGGTGCACTCGATGCCATCGTCCATGTCGCTGACAAAGATGTTGAACAGCACTGGACCCAGAACAGACCCCTGAGGAATTACACTTGTCCCTGGTCTCCATGAGGACATTGCACCATTGACCACAACTCTTTTGAGTTTAACCATTCAGCCAGTTCTTTATCCACGGAGTGGTCCATTACAGGAGAGTTATTCTGCTACTCATCCCTGTCTACCAACTCAGGTGCCCAGTTGCCCTGAGGACAGACTTCTTGTTAAAGACTGAGGAAAATAAGATATTTAGTACCTCAGCCTTTTCCTTATCTTCTATGTTCCCCCCCTCATCCAATAGGGAACGGAGATTTTCTGTGACCCTCTTTTTGTTATAAATGTATTCATAAAAGCACTTTTTATTATCGTTTACAGTGATGGCCAAATTAGCTTCTAACTGAGCTTTCTTTTCTCTAATTCTCTTTCTGCATGACCTTACAATACCCTCAAATGCTCCCTGGTTCACCTGCCCCATTTTCCAGAGTTGATATACTCTTTTTTTTTTTTCCCCTGAGTCCTTGCAAAAGCTCCCTGCTCAATCAACCGTCTTCTTCCCTGATGGCTCATTTTTTGGCTCCAATGGGCAGCTTGCTCCTGTGCCTTCACAATTTTATTCTTAAAGCGAGTCCAGCCTTCCAGGGCCTCTATGTTTTTGAGGGCTGGTTCCAAAGGAACTCTCCAAACCAGTGTCCTGAATAGTCTCAAGTCAGCAAAGTCTAAGGTAGAGATTTTGCTGACGACCCTTCTGACTTCACTACATATTGAAAATTCTATCGTATCATGGTCGCTGAGGCCAAGGCGACCTCCAACCACCACATCTTCCACCAGCCCTTCCCTGTTTGCAAACTGTAGGTCTAGCAGGACACTACCCCTGGTAGGGTCACTGACCAGCTGCAACACAAACTTGTCATCCATACATTCTAGAAACCTCCTGGACTGCCCTCTCTCTGCTGTGTTGTACTTCCAGCAGACATCTGGTAAGGTGAAGACCTCAGAGGATCAAAAGCTAGTGAACGCAAGACATCTCCTAGCTGTTGAAAGAATGCCTCATCAGTGTCTTTATCCTGACTGAGTGGTCTGGAGCAGACTCACACTAGGATACCAGCCTCATTTGCCTTCCCCTTCATCCTTATCCATAAACATTCCACCTCAGTGTGCCTAACATCGAATTCTAGGCAGTCAAAGCAACTCCTTAACATATATAACGCTACCTCACCATCTCTCTTTCCTTGCCTATCCCTTCTAAAAAGCCTGTAGCCATTCATTGTAGCGCTTCAACTATGCGAATCATCTCACCACATTTCTATGACGGCAATTATATCATGGTTCCCCTGGTGTACAATAGTTTCTAACTCCTCCTGTTTATTGCCCATGCTACAGGCATTGGTATATATGCACTTGAGTCACAGTACAGACATCGCCTCCAACACTAGTACGTCACCCTGAGTCCTATCCCTAGTAGTCCTGGGTTTGTCACATATTACACAACTATCTACCTCAAGTGGATGGCAGACTGAAGGCCATCCTTAGGATCATTTCTAGTGAGCCTGGTTTTATCCCTTTTCTCCCTTTGAGCCTAATTTAAAACCCTCTTGATGAGCCCCATCAACTCCTGAGCTGGGAGCCTTTTCCCCCTTTGGGACACATGTGTTCCATCTGTTGCTAGCGTACCCAGTGCCATGTAACTTCCTCATGATGAAAGAATCCAAATTTCCAATGGTGGCACCAGTCTCTGAGTCATGCGTTGATGAGGTGTATTTTCCACTCCCTTTCAGTGTGTTTCCCTTCCACTAGAGGGACTGATGAAAACACCATCTGTGCACCTCCTCCATGTACTAGTCTCCCTAACCCCTTAAAGTCCCTTCTCATCACCTTTGGATGTCTCTATACAGCTTCATCACTACCAACTTCGATGACTAACAAAGGGTAGTAAGAAGAGCGCTGCACCAGAAGAGGCAGCTTCCTCTTCACATCCCTGATCCGAGCCCCGGGGATGCAGCAGACATCCCTGTGGCCTGGGTCTGTTTGACAGATGGGTCCCTCTGTTCCCCTCAGAAGGGAGTAGTTTACTACAATTGCCTTCCTTTTCTTCTTAATCAAGGAAGTTCTAAAGTGTGGAGGCAAGGGATAAGCCCTGAGCAACTCACTGGTTAGATCTTCATCTTCATCTCCAATTGCCTTTTCCTCCAGTCACAAAGCCCCGTATCTATTATGCAACGGTAGTTGGGAAAGTGAGGGAGATGTTTGGGAGGGTTTTCGCTTGCTTCTCCGATGTGGGAGCTCTCCCTACTCCCCCTCGTCCCTTAGGTCCCCTCTTTTACCTGGTGACAGGAGGGGAGGGAATCCTTCAGTTCTTGTTGAGCATCTTCTTACTATCTTTGTCTGAGGACGTTCCACCAACCTATTTAATTTCCCACTCTCTGATGCTTCTCAGCCTCTCTGCCTCCTCCCTTGACTCAACCACCTGCCTGAGCAGGTCATTTATTTGAGCAGACCGCACACAAGCGGTGTCTCTGGCTTCCTCCAGTTCAAGTGCCAGGCTCAGGCATTCTCTGCAGCCAGAGACCTGCACAGCCACATGTTTGCACAGGATCTTAGTCTGAGTTCCCACGCTCGTTCTTCCTGTGATTTTTGGCCGTGTCATAGACATGACTGTTTGTCTGGCTAGAAAGGAACAAACCACTGACTGCTGCTTGTATTAAGCTGGGGAAAATGCCTACTCACCAGCTTCGAAATGTCCAAGTAAGGGTTCATATTTATTTTCATTGAGTTTTTGAAAGTTGTGCTCAAATAATTATTAAGAAGGAATGATAAAATATGTTTAACATTTTCCCTGGGAGGAAGCCATACCATGTTCAGCTTACTGTCAGTGCTGCCCTCCTTCCTTCATCTGAAATCTGTCACAATAGCTTAGTCATGAAAAGATGTGTTTAGAGCATCAGGTATGCACAAACTTGTTTATAAACTGGTCATGTTATCTAAATAAATATCTAGTATATCAGTAAATTTAGCAGACAATTAATAAATTACCAGCCTCTTATGCCACTGAAGGTGCTAATAAATTTAGATCTTTTCTTCAATTATTTTGAAGTGTAGTTTCAAATGATCAAAAAGCTAAATCAAACAAACAAATTAACACATATTCTCAGGAATTTCTAAGAAGCCTTTATAAGTCTAGAAAGACCAGGACAGTCTTTGGAAAACTACTCTCATTTTGGGCATGTTTGACAGTAAAACTTCAAAATTGAAATCTACTATCTAAAAGGCAAGAAAGCAAACAAAAATGTTATCTTTTCTGCCAATAGATAGGTACATTAAATGCTAAAGTAGAACTTGATGTGAAAAATCAAGGAGGAGGAAGAATAGTGTGATATCTGAGTACGTTTTCATCAGATCAGGTGATGTGCAACACGATCCATTGAATAATTCAGTAGCTCTTTGCCAGGGTGGAGAAAAGTCAAAAGGATAAGACGAGGTAGTGGTTTTTATTTTATTTTAGTTTAGTTTAGTTTAGTTTAGTTTAGTTTAGTTTAGTTTAGTTTAATCTAGTCGAACTTACAAAAAATCTGAAATCATTGAGCTCAGGCATAGTCTAGTCCTACCTGAAAAGGTTTCTAATTTTAATTTAACTTGTATATAAATATAATTATTAGCATATACTTATCTCCCTTCCCAAAAATATTTAGTGAAGGAAATGTAAGTAGGAATACCTGAAGGTGTATTAAGACACAATTTGGACTGAGTAGGTTTAATAAAAAATTAAAGTACTGTGTACATACATTGAGTACAGATTGTGTGTGAAAACACCTGACTCTTTATTTGTCGTATAGTGACTTAAATTGTCTTTTGCCAGGTTCCAGAATTTGGATAGTAGTCCCCTTCAGAATGAATACTTTAGCTGGGACATGCCTCATTTGTTTGTGTGATATCATTGCTTTTTCCAATTGCATAACTTTTATGGTGTGGGGATTTTTTTGTTTGTTTTGATTTTTTTCTCTTCCTTTAGTTTGCCCTTCACCTGCTGACAGCAGAGCCAAACATTGCTTTGGCTGACTATTAAATATCAATCCACACTTTTTCCCCACTTGGGCCTGCCCCATGTTTAAATTGTTTTGAATTAAACTACATAAACCACTCCTTCCTTGGAAAAAGAAATCATTTACGCTTTTTGAAAAGAGAAGGCTCGAAGTGAGAAATAAAATATATTGGAAGTAGACATTTATTTGTGTCTCTCCATTTTCATAGTGTCCTTGCAGCTAGTTCTTGCATCCAGTCTTCATTTTAGTAAAATCAATTATTTGTTTTTGAGACTCGGCAAAATCTGAACTCTACTATGTTCTTCTTACGGAGTTTTTCTTTATCCTCCCTTGAAGCAGGGTTGTCTGTCTTAATCAACATGAGTTGCAGGCTCTGGAATGCACTGTCTCTTTTGCTCAGAGTACACAGCATTTTTTTTGCGATCTTCGGTCCCAGAGCCAGTTCAGTTGCTCACCATCCATGACTAAAGTCTCCTGCTTCCATGACATTTACTTTCTCTAGCACTTGTAAGAATATACAACAAAGCATGAGTACTTTTTGAAAAAGGAAACATTGTTTGTTGGACAGTGAAAGTGTCATTAAAATATTATCTTTCATTTTAAGATACTTCATTTTATTCCATGTTTACTGCTTCAGCCTCTTATTTTTGGCTGGTGGTACATTTCACCCATGTATGTTAGATCAGAACACTTCCCTAATTGACACTCTGGATATTAATGTGAATGCTTGTAAGATGCACATCAATTAAATTTTAAGGAACTAGCCCAGTATCCTCCCTCTAATTTGATACTTCTGCTTCTATTTCTGTCTATTCTTAGGTTCTTTTAGCCTGTTTCACTAATATCCAGGTTAATCCACATTTCCCAATGCATATTTGTAGCATTCACAACTTTATTCATAATACTTTACTATTGCCCTGAATACAGACTAGATAGATAGTCTGTGCACAAAATTAATATCGCCTTATCAAAGACAGCAGCACTATTTCATTTGCTTTAGATAATCTAATGATTTTTAAAATTATATTTTATTAATATGCCCTCCTTCCTCATCCAGGAATTCTGTTTTCCTTGTTGGGTTGGAGTGTGGGGAAAGAGAGAGGAAAAAGTGTCATAAAGGGGTGTGAGTAAGAAAATGTTAAAAAAGAGTGCTTCCTTGAAAAAAAACACTTAGCTTGGATGTGATGAACGATAAGGAGTTTCAGCAGACCTAAGCAAATGATTCTTCCATTAAAACAGAGAGAAAACAAAAATACTAATTCAGTTTCTAATTTTCCTCTGGAGTATTCAGATTCTAATGTAAATTACATAAAAGATATCTGGGTTTTTTGGGTGAGGTTTTTTTTGATCTTGTTTTTTTTTTGCTACAATTTTATTTCAAGTACTCTACCTTTAAATATGACAAAGCACAAGTTATGTTTCTGTATAAATAACAAGGGACAGGTCATAATTTTGTAGATAGTCTTCTTGCTTTATATAAGAGCATTCCCAAGATCCAATTAAATTATATTAAATCATTCATTGTAATTATGTTTCATTTCAGGACCTATAATTATAGGAGTTAATACTGATTAGGTTTCACGTATATAATTTACAAAGGAACTCAATGTTTGTGATACAACTAAGTAACCTCTCTACATGAAATTTCAGTGTGCTAAGAACAAGTGTTTTTCTTCATAGGTAGGAAAATGCTCAGCAGTGGCCACATGTATAGACTATGAACTGAATATGGAGTTCTATGTTTGGATAAATAAGGATTTGAATTCTCTCTGTACAGCTTGAATGTGACTGTGAAAAGTGTGATTATTTTTTTGTTGTTGTTATTACACAGAAAGGTATTAATCTCTGTTTTCAAAACCACTCTTTGCCTAAAAGCCTGGAATTTGTCCTTGGTGAGAGCTTCCTTCTTCAGTTTTTTGAGCAGACAATGTCATAAAATTAGTTAACACCATCTGAAGTTATCTGTGAAGTAACATCAGTTTTTACCTAAGGAGTATCAGTTAGATCAGAGCATGAGTCATCTTGTGTGTGGAAAGAAGCTGAGGATAGATCAGTGTATTACAAACAGTAGGCAGTTTTAACCATATTCTACCACTTTTTAAATGTGAATAAAGTAATAATTAACTGTACCTCCTCTCTGCATTGCGTTTGAGAGCATCAATAATACAGTTGTGCATCTTGAACATTTGACTACAGTAGCTTCAACCTATTCAAAGACAGCCAGAAATGCTACATGGCTAATGATAATAACAGCAACAATTATAATACTCTAACTCCTTTCCTATAAGCATTTTCCTCAAGAAAATTTAAGGTGTGGATTTCACTATTCTATTGCAGTTAAAAGAATGAAATTAATTATTAATAGGCTTGAAATATATGTAAAAGTTGAGGGAAGGAGAAAGCTGTTAACTGTGGGCTCTGGGGCAATTACCTGAGCCACACAGGCTGTTTCTATGTATGTTATAAATACTGGGGTGTAGCAAGGGAAAAAAATGCAGAAAGCTGCTGCCATGGCCTCCTCAGCATTCTTGTATCTCCTGTATCTCAGCAGTCACTGAGTGTGGCTGGAGGACAAATCACTGCATCAATATAACCCTGTGTTACCTGGTGTCTTGCCCCATACTCTTACACCACAATCAAAACAAAGATGATTACAGTTTCTGTACGATGACAATTGTAATTTGTTGATGTCTAGGGCTCTTCAGCTGCATTACGCGAAGCATGGGTCCATTCAAATTTGTCTGATAGTTTTGATAGTTCAACTTTTTTACTGGCAAGCCTTCAGCTCTGCAGCTGATATAAATCCAGCATAAAGTCAGAATTATGTATTTAACTCTAGAAACACTAAGTCCAGTGACCTGATGTTAAATGACATTTAATAGGTACCATTCCTGTGTTCACCCAACAGTCATGAGTATTGATAAAATCAGCACTGTTCAGGATTGCTAAACCTAGCCTGAATGTTCCTGATGTAGGACATCCACCAAAACTGCTGAAATTGTAACTAAGACACCTTTGATCCACACAGAAAATATGAAAACCCCAGGAAAAATAATAATTAAAAAAGGTAGGTCCAAAGAGGTTGGAGACAAGGCAAAGCTTTTCTCCAATGAGAACAGATGGGGAGCAGGACTTGGGCCCACAGAGGTGGTGTGATCTCCCTCCTTGGAGGGTTTCTAGTCCCTACAGAATAAAGCTCTGAGCAATCTGCTCTGACTCTATGGCTGAGCCTACTCTGGGCAAGAGGTTGGACCAGATTCTGGCAGGCTGAAATGTCCTTTGGTCCTTGAGCTTAGTGTTCAGATGTGCCCAAGAGCTGACAACTTAGATAAAAGGCCAGAGGAGGTGAAAACTGCCCTCTGTAAAGAGTCAGCTTAGTTATAGAGATAACCGGAGTACACCTTGCTGTTTGGCAATCAATTTCTATTTGCTATTTTTTGCAGGGCTGTTAGGCTCACCATGCTGGTTTTGAAGGTGTTATACACCATAAAAGTCTCTTCTTCAACTAGTTTAGTTGTTCCTCCTCAGCTTCCCTGCTGATAAGGAACTGTTAGCAGCTGCTATGTTATCCTGTCTAAATTTTTGAAAAGGTGCCTATTGACACAGTTTCCACTAGCATCTAGTGCCTTTCTCAGTAACTTTCCTCAAATTTTTGAGTCCCAAGACCGTTTCATGTTTTACCCACAGTTCCCATTTGATAAACATGTGGTATGTCTGCTTATTGCACAGTTTGAAATAGGATGAAATGAGATCAACAGTTCTCATAACTTGTTCTTTGAGAATTCCCTTATGTCTCTGAATTGCCGTTTCCTCCCTTCCACACACTGTTGTGTGCTCTTGGTGACAAACAGCAAAAGCAGAGGTGGGCAGCTCCTTGTAGAAACAGATTATCTAGGAAAATTCATTGAATCAATGCATTGTTTGCAGAAACAGGATGAAGTATATAAAAGGATTTGCTTCTGATCTTACCCCATATATCAACTCCTAGTGAAGTAACTTTGTAGGATGAGGTTATCTGAGACTATGAGAGTTCATACAGATCTAAAGACAGCTTTTTGTGTGAAGTAGATACCTGTTAGATAAGTCTGTTACAGGCACTGTCCAGATGTGTGGCTGTATGTCTATTTGTTGGATATGTGTACCCAATTTTTTGTCACACGGTTCAAAGAAACCTTCTAATCAGAATTAAGCTGATCTTTATTTTTTTGAATAAATTCTTAGTCATGTGACCCTAAATATGAGTGTTCTTTGGGATTCTCCATGCTCCTTTGAATTTTTTTCTTGCTATTGATTTTTTTGGTGTGGGTTTTTTGATGTTATTCTACACGTATGATCTGCGATAAAGTCAGAAAATTCTCTAGAAAAATATACTGACTAATCTCAAGATTTTCCTAACATTTTTCACTTCTGGATTGTTACAATTAAAATTTAATTTAGTGTTACTGAGAAAAGTGCCTTTGTGACACTGTTACTTTTTTGTGACTCCAGAATGCTGGTTGTTAGTTTCAATATGCTTTTGGGATGTGGTAACAACATACATCTCTACTTTCAAGTTCTTAAACATACTAAAGGGAGAGATAGTAAGCTGGGATTTTTTGACTGTTGTTTTAATAGATATTACTATTAATCAATTTGTTAAACAATTGGTTCACCTGCTGCCTCAAGCTCCAACTATGTGTAATATATTTAATTCTTACTTCCAGACATGAAAACATATTAACAAATATAATTGATATCTTATATGAAAGAGTGAGTATGAAGTACTTTCTAAAAGAATTGTGGATTTCAGACAGAATTAAAATTACAAATCTACATCATGATCTGGCTCCTCAGCTTCTGTTTGAAGGGCAAAACAAGAGCTCCATTTTCCCCCACAAAAGGTATCTCAAGAATTGAATCTGAACATATTTACAGGCTAAATAGCTTACTTTACATTCTTCCTTTCTCTCCTTTTCTCACCACTACTGTGATTATAGTTCTTAAATAAGTTCACCTTTATTCTCCCAAAGGGGGGGTAAATAAAAGCAAAATTACTTCTCTTTTCAGGGACAGTACTATCTGAGGTGTTAAATCATACCTGAAAACATTGCTTTGTTGGCTGTTATGAGTGTGTTATATAGTAGGAGTATATAACACCTTTGTTATTGAAAGCAGCTAACATAATCAGTATCTTCTGTTATAATCTTTGTTTCTGCTGCCTTTGAGTAAAAAGAAAAAACCAAACAAATAAGCTATTATTTGACAGCTTTCCTGCAATGAACATAAATGTAGATGGAGTGCTTATGGTCTGGATTTCTGCCAACCTAGGGATGCTTTCTGTCCTTGTTTGCAATTTGGTATGATCAACTTCTGGGTCACCTTCCACTGATCCCACAGAATGACTCTGTGGTTCAATGAGGCCAAGACAGGGAAGACACAGCCACTGTAGGAGGTACACAATCTACTCAAGGAGCTGGGTAAAACTATACTTTCAACACAGAGATTGAGCTCTCTTCTGACATTTCCAGGAGTTTTTACTCCTGCCTAGACAAATATGAACCTTGGTGGTGTCAGGATACTGGAATCTGAATACTCAAAAACCAGATCATGATCATATCTTCATCTATGGTTGAGTGTGATAGAGGCACATTTGCTAGGTTTTTAACCAGCCTGTTCAACTCTAGCAGGTTTGTCTTGCTAGGACATTCCAAGAGGAGAGTTTCATCAGGTAGGCATGGGCAGTGTAGGCCATAAAACACCTGCAAACGTGGGGTAAAAGACAATATGGCATGAATGGGTAAGAATGACTATACATTCCGTTAACTACACGTATTGTTATGAAATCTAGTGATGAACAACTCTCAGACAAGTCTGGCTGCCTCGCTGATTATGAAGTCCTGGCAGTAAGAGATATTTTATTATTCCTGGAGGATGAATTCTCTGCCATGCACTGTTTAAACTTTAGTTTGATCACCTGTGCACTAAGTTCAACCATGAGATCTGTTTCTGCTCCCAGATCACCGCATATATCTTGTCAGACTGTGAACGTGTTGCAGTTTTTTCCTTTTGTTTCTCCTTCTTCTATCTTTAAAAGGTTTATTTGAGATGTAAGTCCTTTCTGACAGGATACCAGGAATCTGGTCTGCATTTTTCCTCCCTCCACACCCCAAAATAAATAAATAATAATAAAAAAAAATCACTCTCACCTTGAGAAGCATTTTACTTTAGGGAGATGCTGAGAAAGAAAGGAGGTGCTGAGCTTCAAACTACAAGGTGTCACATGTGAGAGTAGTATAGGAATGCACCTCTGTCAAGGCTGTCATAAACCTTTTGTCTGCTGGTGTTAAGTGGGAGCAGAAGCTTTCAGTATTTTGCAGAATAAAACTGGCACATACAATAGGTGTGATTTTCAAAAGAAGGACACAGAATGAAGAAAGGAAAAAGTAATTCATATTTGTCACAAAAAGCTCCCTTTCACTAGAGATGAAATTTGCTCAGTTGTTACTTTTTCATAGAAAACATATTGAAATCTTGCTCCGTTACCTCTCTAAATCTCAATAATATTTCTCCTGAAGCTTGCCAGCACTCACATATATACTCATGCCTTTTTCTAGTTTTGACTTAAAGTTCTAAACTGCTTGTGAAAAATGCAGTTCATGACACATTTCTTACACTGCCAGAGATCCTCAGAATAACCATTCATCTGCTTCTATTGCAATGACCAAGCAATGAATGCTACAAAAATGTTATGAAACAAAAATGCAATACTACATAGCAATCAGTTCTGTACTTTTATGGTTGCTGAAGACTTTATCTTTCCTCTCTAGATGAACTGTCTCCAATATACATGGATGTCCATCAATCTTTCTATTTTGCCATTTATTGCAGTCATATTTTATATAAGAAAATACATATAGCTGGCTAAATAGCTGATGCCATTGTATTTTACCCCAATATTTCAGACAGCAGAGTAGAATATTTGCTTTATCAAAGGCTTTCTTATGCTTTTTTACTGGAGACAGACTTATCCAATAATACTCTGCATCTATCCTGCCACCCTTTTATGTTGGAAAAATACTAAAAGTAGCTATTACAGAAGTTTAAGCAGGCGAAGTACTGCCAGCATAGTTTGATCTTATATTTATTTTCCCTTGGAAATTAGAAAAAGGTCCATACTGCTGTAGTTCTCTTAATTCAGTTTGACTGACCTTAGCTGAGGAAATAAGATAGACATTAACATCAACAAAAATCTATATAACACAGTTCACTTAAGCCACAGTGTTTTATTTTTAACTTACCATTTCTTATTTTGTTGTTTAAACAGAATTTTAAGTAAGAAACTGATGCAGTACTTGATTTCCATGTGGCTGGAGTCAACATTCTCTGTTACCTGGTTTCCTAATTAGCAATTATATCTGTGACTACAGAGGCCCCTGCAAATAAGAAGTGGCTTTTCTGACCCCCTCAAAAAAAACCAAAAAGGAAAAAAAGGAAGATGTATGGTTCTTCTTAGACAAGCTGGGAAATGAACAGTATAAACTGTGGCTTATGCTAAGTCATAGGAGACGTCATCATTCAAATGAATTGCAGAAGGAACAAGCACTGTGAGCTGGTCCAGCTGACAAGCCTTGCTGTCTAACTAGCCAAGTGTGTGGAGCAGAATCTGTTTACAATAATCATCTAAAAGATTACTATGGCAAACTGTTAAACTTTTCTTTGCAGTACTTCACAGTATTGTTTTTCTTACAGAGAGTCAGATAGAGAGCAATAGTACAGCTGAAATCTAAGCATAGGTCTGTCTCTTTGAAAGAGTCACTAGATCTGTAAGTCTTGCTTTTTGAGTTTTATGGGACATGACTAGACTCTTTAACTGCAGGAGAGCACATATTTTGGGTTACCTAAATAAGTAACATGAAAGGATTGTGTCTGAATTTCGAAGAGAATACATATTTTAAAAATACTTAATGATATAACTCTCAAATGTACTAACAGATATATACACTTATTTTTCTGGGAAGTGTCATATAAAGTTAACGTAAGAAGAAGCTTCCAAACACATCAAAACAAGAGAATTTATTCTCATTGTTTTTCTTCTCTATTTTGTGTTAAATTCCACTTTAACTATGGAGATTTTTCTAAGGACAAATGATTCTGATTGGAGCATTGCCAGTCTGGGTTTCCTGCGATGAAAATGTCAGGTCCTGATCGATGATTTTTATGTATTTATGTGTTGTCTACTCAGATAGACAAAATGATTTATACCAACCTTTCACTGATACTATGGACCTAGAAATACATTTTAAACTGCTGTGGAACACACTCTTGTTGATCCCAGCAGCTGGTGGAGCCGGGCAGAGATATTCCAATAAGAGCGGGACACAGAAGAAGTCCTCACACCACTGCTGTGGGTTCATAGTTTCCTTGGCACCATCTGCACAGCAACAGGTCTTGTGCCAGAGTGATGGAGTCATTCTCAAGGGAATCCCATGTAATTTCTGATGTTTTTTCGTTTGGGAACTTACAGTTTATTGGCAAGAAAGCTGGAAAAAGACATCTGTAGAAACGACGATATTTTCTGGAGAGGACAGGGGTTGTCAACTGTTTTCTGTACAGCACAGTAAACAGAACGTTAATGTTTGGTTTTTTTCTAGCAAGCAACTCTAGGGTTGGATAAAATGAAATTAAGGCTAGGATCCATGAGGTCTGAAAAATGAAAACACACATAAAATAGAAAAGCTTGGAATGGTGGAGACAAAAACAAACTTCTGCAAAGAGACAAGGAACATTTAATAGACTATGTTAAATGCCCCTGTAGTGTTACAGAAATTGGTTACTTTAGCCAGCATTTTCCCCCCATACATCATGGCTTTACTAAGGATGAGTCCTGCCTGAACAACCTAGTAGCTTTCTACAATGGAATGATTGCATTAGTGGACAAAGGAAAAGGAATGGATGTCGTCTTTCTGGATTTCTAAAGGGCCTTTGACACAGTTCCCCACAACATCCTTCATTCTAAGTTGGAGAGATACAGATCTGATGGGTAGAATGTTTGGTGGCTAAGGAATTGGTTGGATAGCCACATCCAGAGAGTAGTGGTCAATGGCTTGATGTCCAGATGGACACAGGTACAAATGGTGTCACTTGGGGAACTGTGCTGGGACCAGTGCTCTCCAATATCTTCATCAATGATGCAGACAGTGGGATCAAGTGTGCCCTCAGCAAGTTTGCAAGTGACACCAATCTGAGTGGTGCGGTTGACATGCCAGAGGGATGGGATATCCTCCAGAGGGATCTGGACAAGCTGGTGAAGTGGGTCTATGTGAACCTCCTGTGCAAGGTCCTGCATCAGGGTAAGGACAATCCCCAGAATCAATATAAGCTCTGGGAGGAAAGGATTGAAAGAAGTCCTACAAAGAAAGACTTGGGAGTACTGGTGGATGAAAAGCTGGACGTGAGCCAACAATGAGTGCTAGCATCAAAGAAGACCAATCACACCCTGGACTGTGTCAAAAGAAGCATGGCCAGGTCCAGGAGAGGTGATTCTGCCCCTCTATTCTGCTCTGGTGAGAACTCACCTGGAGTACTACGTCCAGCTGTGGAGCTTTCAACACCAGAAGAACATGGACTTGTTGAAGCAGGTCCGGAGGAGGGCCACAAAAACGATTAAAGGGCTGCAGCACCTCTCCTGTGATGACAGGCTGAGAGAATTGGGGTTGTTGAGCTTGGAGAAGACTCTGGGGAGACCTTATTGTAGCCTTCCAGTATGTGAAGGGGGCCTACAGGAAAGCTGGGGAGAGACTGCGAGGGCGTGTAGTGATAAAATGAAGGGCACTGGTTTTAAACTAGAGTAGGTAAGACATTAGGAAGAAATTCTTTACAACGAGGTTGGTAAAACACCAGAACACATCCAGAGGGGTGGTGGAGGCCCGATTCCTGGAGACATTCATTGTCAGGCTTGATGAGGTTCTGAGCAACCTGATCTAGTTGAAGATGTCCCTGCTCACTGCAGGGGGCTTGGTCTAGATGTCCTTTAAAGGTGTCCTCCAGCCCAACACATTCTGTAATTCTGTATCTTTTTTTCTCTTCAGCTATAGTAGCAAAACGACACAGGATCAGGCAAGTCCCTATTGTATGTTTTTCAGACTTGTTCTGAACTCTTTAAAATAAATTCTTTCTTCCAAATTAACATAATTATCAGTTAGCTTTTCTGAAATAATACATTTGCACCTGCATTTTAATAATCTTCATCAAACTTGAAAATTTGTCTGCTATTCATTTGTTTGCAGAGCTGTCAACGTAATAATTTTAAGTTTGTGATTTAACTGAAACGATCATAGAATAGTTTGGGTTGGAAGAGACTCTTGAGATCATCACATCCAACTGCTAATCTAACAATGCCAAGTCCATCACTAGATCATATCACTAAGCACTTCAAATACACATCTTTTAAATACCTCCAGGGATGGTGACTCAATCACTTCCCTGGGCATCTTATTCCAATGCTTAAGAATCCTTTCGGTGAAGAAATTTTTCCTAATGTGCAATCTAAACCTACACTGGCAGTATCTGAGGCCATTTCCTCCTGTCCTCTCACTTCTTACCGAGGAGAAGAGACTGATACCCATCTTGCTATGACTCAAGACATTTTCTTAACATTTAGAACTGTATGGCAACGGACAGGGAACATTTTATCTGGATCACTTTATTGCAAGTTTTATTTATTCTTTGACCTTCAGCACTTAGTTTCCATTCTGAAGAGTTACTAAAATATTGTTGTTTAAGACAGCTATCAGAAACTACACTGAGTTAGGTGAGAGTGGAAATACTGAATTCTTTTGGAAAACAAGTGGTAAGTGAAAGCTATTCTTTTGCCTGTCCTACCCTCATTCCTTCCCATTCTGTCCTCTTCCTCTAAAGACAACTTGGTTTTGTTAAACATTACTAGTTTAGTTACACAAAAATTGAAAAGTGACTTTTAGCGAATTGTTCACTGTTCCAGCAATATCTTTTGAACCCTCTTGTTGAAAGAAAAAATACTTCAGTGGATTTCATGACAGGTGGGAAGACTAATTAATTCTTTCTTCCATCCTACATTCATCCATTCTCACACTGATTATGTTAAATAAACTGGACAGGGAAAGAATAAAGAGGAAAATACTTTTGTTTGTGATTCTTCAAAATATAACTATTCATTACATCTCTGTAACTGTGGCAGGTACTTCCTCCCCCCAGCTAAGCTGTTGCTGGGCAGATTCCAGGGAATCTGCCTACCTGGGCTAGTCCAGACTTGTCTAGCTGGTCAGGACTTGGTTACACCCAGGAAGTTGGCCAGCAGCCAATGAGAAGCCGAGATGGCTATGATTGACCACAGTCATCATTGGCTAGGTTTTTAAAGGGGGTTTTGCAGTGGCCATGTTGGAGTTACCTCGTGGCAGTGGCCTGAGGAGGTATCCCCCTTGGTCTAGGGGATCCCTAGGCAAGGTTGACCAGGTGAGAAAGGGAACCCCCACCTGGTAAAGGTACCCCCTGGCAAGGTTAAAAGGGAGAACGGGAATCCCCCCTTTTATGGTACCTTAGGGAGAACAATCAAGACGAGAAAGGGAACCCCCGGCTTGATTGAGGTGAGTGTATGATAATCTGGATTAACATTCTTTGTCAAGGGCTAGTGCGTGAGCTTGATCTTTGTCTCAACCAATACCGAACCTTTAAATTGGTGGGGAGCTTATATCCTGTAAATAAATATAAATTTAACTGTATGCGTGAATTTATTATTTTTCGGATATGGGCGTGCTCCTCACCTCCTTCTTTACAGTAACACAGGACAATGTTTTCCTATGAAAAAACGTCAGACTAAATTCCTAATAGTTTTTTTAAGATTCCAGGTTTATTCTTCAGGCTAATGGAAAAAGCAGTTGCATGTAAATAGTGTTTTAAGGGCAAAAAAGGGACTGTAGCTTGCAGAGTTTGGTTTTCCTTTTACTTCTTCTATTATGTTTAAGGAATAATTACGAGGAAATAAAAAAGAGATTTTTTATTATTGCTTTTTTCTCCACTAAGTATGCAGCTCAACATGAGAGCTCTGCTTGTATGAGAATGAAATTGTGGTGGGGAGAAGTGATCTTCCTCTGATAATTCCCTGCAAGCTACACTATGCCACCTACCAGATTTTTCATGAGGTCTACCGGCAGATGACAACACTCTATGCTATCAAGTGCTATTGTCAATATAAGATAAAATCTCTGACTTTTTTTATTCCTGTCATGGCTTCCTCTATCCCTAAGCATGTTAGCTGATAAGGATAAAAATTCTCTTTTCAACGGATTTTACTGTTCTTGCTGTCTTGCAGAGGTAATGATCTCTTCATAGATATTCTCAGCATATATGGATTGTCCTGTCTCTGCTCTGAGATAACTAAAAGCCCTGTAGTCAAGATAGACAGGGCTCAGCTCAAGAATATCTGCCTGTAAAAGCATTATTAGTTCAGTTCAGCATCATGATAATATGCTTGCATGGACTGTGAGTAACTCAAAGTACAGGACAAGCTTATATAAGACCAGAATATACTAATAATACAGCTGACATTCAACTTGTTGTTTGTCAGCCTTAATTTCAAACAAAATACAGGCTACTTGTATAAAGAAGTTCCAAAGACAGCTTCTCCTTCATTCAGCTGTAAGGTAGATTGGAAAAGAAAATATTTTATATAAAGCCTGAATATTTTTAAATGTTAGAAACTGAATTTTTTGTTTTGTTTTTGTTTTAGAGTAAAGGGATAAAAATTAACACTTTCTGCAGGGTTGTAAAATTATCACTAGCTGCAATCAGTATGTCATTTAAAACAGAAATACTGTAAACTTTTAATACTCTGTGACAGATTATCATGGAGAGGTACTGGTATTGATGTGATCATGGGCTGACAGCTGAGTTTCATTAAAGCAAATATATATTAAAAGAAAATCATCTTATTGTGAGCAAAGATGGATATTAAGATCAAATCCTACTAAAATTTGTTCCTGTCACTGTATAATGACTTCTTCCATCCAAAAAAAAGGTAGGTGCAAGAGGATAAAAAGATGTCTTTTCATATATCTTATAATCCATGTTGCCTTGTCATCTCTTTATTGATGATAACTAAGCTTCAATCAGAAATGTAGAAATATTAATGAAAATAACCTATATTTAACCTTAAGAAAATACCTTGCAGTGTTTGTATAATAAAAGATTTTTTTTATTTATTATGACAAAAAACCTCTTTTTAAGTTGTTCTTCCAATAACCTTCAGAGAAATGATACTAAATGTACTTAGGAGGTGACAAGTTATATAAACTTTTCCTTATAGGTGCCTGATGTAATAAGAGAATTCTTTTATTACTTAATTTTTACTCCTTAATACTTCATTAGAGTCCTTGTTATGGTGATGGAGACTGACAAACACTTTTCAAAAATAGATAACAGTTACTTGAGGACATTCTTATTTTAAAATAATTTCTTTAATGGATAATTTCCCCTACGTTTTTTACCTTCTTTCCTTCTGCATAAATCCCTGTAGTTCTGGAATACCGCTAATAAGAAAAATATTGTATTTTATAGGAAGAGTCTGGATGTGTGGTGTTATTATCCTGAGACAATGGTATTCCGGATGTGTTGCCATGCTTTAGTGTAATTAATTTACTAGGAACAGTACTAGCCACCTAAGTTTTGAAGTAGATACACGGAAGAAATGTAATTATCTTTTCTTTTTATTATGTCTTCTTAATATTCTATGCATGAAGTGCGAGAAGTAGAGACAATCATTGGTGGCAGTGTGCATATTGAACTGCAAAGAGGTCCAGCTGATGGTGGAGTCCTTCTAGTTAAATATAATGGAATCAGAATTATCAAGGTTGGAAGGGACTTTAAAGCTCATCTAGTTCCACCCCCCTGCCATGGGCAGGGACATCCCCCACTAGATCAGGCTGCCCAGAGCCCCATCCAGCCTGGCCTTAAAAACTCCCAGGGCTGGGGCTTCCACCCCCTCTCTGGGCAACCTGTGCCAGGGTCTCACCACCCTCATGGGGAAGAACTTCTTCCTCACGTCCAACCTGAACCAACCCATCTCCAGCTTCAATCCATTCCCTCTAGTCCTGTCACTGCCCGACATCCTAACAAGCCCCTCCCCAGCTTTCTTGTAGCCCCCTTGAGATAC
>NW_009699676.1:20568-21265 GCF_000703405.1 Apaloderma vittatum
TACATCAGTGCTTGGGATTGCCCTGACCCAGCTGGAGGACCTTGCACTTGGTCTTGTTGAACTTCCTGAGGTTGGCCTGAGCCCACCTCTCCAGCCCATCGAGGTCCCTCTGGATGGCATCCCTGCCATCCAGGGTGTCAGCCGCCCCACACAGCTGGCTGTCGTCGGCAGACTTGCTGAGGGTGCACTCAATGCCACTGTCCATGTCGCTGACGAAGATGTTAAACAAGACTGGTCCCAGTACTGATCCTTGAGGAACTCCACTTGTCACTGTCTTCCATAAATTGACATTGAGCCATTGATCACAACTCTTTAAGAGCAGTCATCTAGTCAATTCCTTATCCACCAAGTGGTCTGTCCATCAAATCTGTGTCCTACCGATTTAGAGACCAGGATGTCATGCGAGACAGTGTCAAAGGCTTTGCTCTGGTCCAAGTAAATGACGTCAGTTGCTCTTCCCTTGTCTATTGATGTTGTGACCTTCTCATAGAAGGCCACCAGGTTTGTCAGGCACGAGTTGCCCTTGGTGAAGCCATGTTGATTATGCCCAAACACCTCTTCGTTATTCTTCTGCCTCAGCAGTGCCTCCAGGAGGATCTGCTCCATGATCTTGCCGGGCACATAGGAGAGAATGACTGGCTAGTTCCCCAGTTCATCCTTCTCTCGTTTTTGGAAAATGAGGATTATGTTTCCCTTT